>NW_002060970.1:509213-521207 GCF_000150275.1 Trichoplax adhaerens
ATAGAGCATATTGAATTGCGTTTATATGGACCGAATGAAGTGATTTCTCTAAATTTAAACCCATTATCCGGCTCATCTTCCTCGCTTTTAAAGCTTCTTATAAGGCAAGAAAAGTTGATTCTCCGATAGCCATAATAAATAATGATTTTAAATGCAGAACTAATCATTTGCTATATCTTAAACTAGAGTTTTACTTGATTTTAGCAACTTGAATTTTATATTAATAAAATGCGAAACTAAAGAATAAAAACCCGTTCATTTCACAGAAACTACAATCAGTTGCACCAGGCCTGAATATTGTTATTTATTTAATAAATTAAATAATAGTTTAATAAGCTTAAAGATGAAATAGGTATTATGATTAGGAAGCAAACCAATGCTATTTAGATTAATGGTGTTATCTGTAATACTTATGTATCACTACAATCTCATAAGATTATCTAAATTTGAGAATTGGTATAGATGGCAGATTTAAAAATCATGATGAAGTATCATTTCAAATTTGCAGCATAAAATATATTGCAATCAAAATTCATTGGTCATGTAGTAATTTCATAACCAGAAAAATTTGCATTATGCCTGTTAGAATATTTTATTACAATATTTAACCGTAAAATTAAAATACAATGGTTAAATGCACTATAGAAAAACGCTAAATAATAAGGATAAATGGGTTGACGTACAATAGGAAGTACGGTACAATAGAGTTAATACTCTGGTTATTTATTTATTATTTCATAAAATTATTTCGTTTTCTTATTTTAGCTTATTATCTTACCATACCATAGCAATCCTTATTTAATAATAATAGGTGAAAGTCAGATATAAATTTCTCTGATGTAAAATAGTTGTATCACATTTATGCTCCAAGTATATAGGTGTAAAAGGAATTATGAATAGATCCACTATCTTAAATTTGGAAAAAACATCCGTAAATCTTTCGGTCTCATTTGGTAATAGAACTAACAGCCCTGTATCTTCATCTTTTTCTGCGTTAGTTCTATCAGGGTTGACTTTGTTCGGGCTTATTACCAACGGATTAATTTGTTTGGCTATAACAAAAACGAAAAAACTTCATACACCAACATTTTATTTAGTCTTTAATATGGCTATATCAGATTGTATATTTCTCGTCTCTGGATTATCAGCAGCATCATTAAATGCCATCTTATCAAGCAAAACTCTTTCAGTCTTATCCGCATCTATAGCTTGCAAATTAGTCGGTTTTGCCAACGTATGTAGTGTAATTGCATCGACATTAACCCTAAGTGCCATCAGTATTGATCGAAATTTTATTTTAACTACGAAAAGTTGTCGAAGAACTCTCTTTAATTCTTACTGGAAATTAGCTATTCTTATTGGATTGATCTGGTCGATTGGTACTATTGCAGCAATACCATTTGCAGTCTTGATGACAATTTATCCATCATCGCGAATGTGTGATATCATGAACAGAAGAAGAACTTTTAACGTAACTTATTTTATCCTTCTTCTTATAGTAGCCTGCATAATACCGGCGATTATAGTTATGACTAAGTACGCTAAAATAATGAGTGTGCTAGCTAAAGGAATCGACAGTCGAAGGACTTTATCGACTTTTGAATTGACTAGAAAGCATCATATTAAACTCATTAAATCGCTGTCTATCGTGACTATAATATTTTTGTCATTAACTTGTCCTATATTAATCGTTTATATTATCTTTGCTTTTTCTGGTCAAAGTTCATTTAACTACATGCTCAGCCTATCTCAAACTCAAGCTCAAATAATACAAATTTGTTTTATTGTTGGATATTTTTCTTGTTTAGCAAATCCAATTATTTACTTTTGTATGAATACAACATTAAGACAAGCTTTAACTTGTAAATTGCAATGCCGCTGTCGAGTTCAGTCTACTATTCATATGGTACCAGTTTATTAACTGAATATAGAAATACATTATACCCGCTGCGCTTGAAATTACTTCCGCTATCATGGTTAATTTTAAGATTGATTGAAAATTATTTACGTCTGTAGGGTTCCATATAGAAAAATTGATTCTCTTTTTCAAAAGAATACTCTAACGACTCTAATATCAAATCCTATGGAACTACGTATCAATAATCAGTAGTATAAGCATTACTGAAAAAGTTAATCTTTTTATCGAATTCTTCGTACAGTTTCGCAGGAACTATTTAGGAATATGTCGTTAGATTTTATCCTTATTAGATAAATTTTCGTTACGCGATATAAATACTAATACTAAAAATTTCAAGTATGAACACCGAACTTCAATTACTTATAACTGTCAGGAAAGTCGACTCATTCGGTGTTAGAATTCATTAGTTTTAATGACGATCTGATCTCTACATTAAATAGTTTTAAATTTTAATGTCTTACTTTATATACCTGTAAAGACCTTAATCTTTCTGCTATCCTTTCACTTACACCTGATTATTACTGCATTAACCACTTTTTGCTTTACTCTATCGAAGTTACATATATTACGGTCTTGGAATTTGTGTTTAAATGCTAAGTGTTAGATCTATCCTCAGCTCCAAATATTTAATTATTAAGGATATTTATATTTCGAACTCCTAATAATTAACTACTGCCCCAAATGCAATGAAATAAGAAATCATGATAGAATGGAATAGGCTTTCTCTCAATGTTAGGTCCATTTCTGACGTTACTGTCATCGTGAATAATTCATTCTTACTTGACAGCTTAAATTAATTTTTAAATCATTGTATAAATATTAAATAAATCGATACTCAAGTTAATTTACGGAGTGCATGCATTTTCTTCGTTTAATAATAATAATTACTATTAATAAAGATTTGCAGGTGAGATTTGTATAAACTTGGTATTACAAATCTCCTTTGTAACTAGAAAACGAGTCTTAAACACTATCTTTACTAGTACTCGTGTTCCCAACTAACTTAATTTTGCTTTAGCTAACTGAATTACTTCGATGATGTTATTAAACTAAATATAGAGTGTTCATTAAGAAGTAAGCAAAAATGCAAATCTTTACGGATTGACTTTAATCTAAATTATTACATTAAATGAGAAAGTTAATACTGAATAAATTTTCCCTGGTACTATTGAAATAGACTATGGAATTCTTTCACAGCAATTTCTATGTATCGACGCCAAATTAGACAGAAAATAGACGGTATAATCAAACTATAATAATGTACATGATATACTTTGGCACTTAGAATCATGGCTAACATTGCGTAGTAATTTCCGCTAATTATAGTAGTTATGCGTTAAGGAATAGAGAAATAGTGAGCAGTACAGAACTTTATGTTATCATAAAGTGTAAATGATGGCTAGTATTGTGAAATTTCTCTCATGCACCATATATTACAAGTAATTTTTCGGAAGATTTAGGGTCCATCATAATCGCAGTAGATTATCTGAGTTAAATTAGCGGAATTGTAGAGTTTATTGGAATCAGCGCAAAAAGAAAAACGGTGTGAAATTAGAACGTTTATAACGAAATGACTAGTCGAATAGCTCTGGTAATATAAAATAGGTTAAGCGTGCAAGATTACCATGTAAATAGCAGAACTAAATAGCGAGATACATCTACGATGATTGCTTTTATAACGTAAGAAGCAGACTAAGAATTATTTTTAAAACGCAAATGATTAATGAAAATACCTTACTTTCAAATGAAGAATTTTTAGGATACAATCAAACTAGAGTATACTCAGCTTTCCATAAAGTGGATTATTGAATATAGATTACACAAATAAGAAGTTATACAACAGTCTGGTGGAAATTGTATTTTATTAAGAACAGACTATACCATTGTCACAAATCCCACTTGTGATTTGGTTAGGTCAGGTGCTATAGTAATTGTGTATGTCTTCCACTAACTTGGAAGTCTTATTCTAGGGTAAAACTAACTCTTTCCTCACAGTCACACAACTACTCAGGTTTCTTTCAGACCACTAGCACTTTTTATTCACCAGTCATTTGGTTTCTAGTCTCTACTAGTTCGTCTTAGCCCGGAGCGACTACTGCCGGCGAATGGCAATTCGCTCGGCGTTTTATACCTTCCCCACTCATTTGTGGGGCATACTAGTAAACTGCTCCTTCCACAAATTGTATAAGTTACTATAGGGAATTACTCCCAGACAATTAACATGACTTAGTATGAGCTTTAAAAGTAAAGCTATACTATGTAAGGCCGTTCTGGCAGCCTCATTAAATCATTAAATGTTGTTGTTAAGCAATGTACTTATGTGATTGATGGCTCTTATGTAGAGGGGTATTTGATTGTAATATTGTAATATTTATAAGCTGTATGGTATTGTTATGGTAGAGATTTCACCATATGCCGATTATCCAGTTTATCTTAGCCAATTGCAACTGTTTCTTGAGAGAAAGATATTAGAATTATTCTACAACAGATGAGCGCAATAAACGTTATTTCGAAAGTCAAAAACACGTTCTTGACCGTTTGTGACACATTTTTAAACGCTCAAATTTTGAGTTATCGAATTGCGAACCTAAGGTTAAGAGCGTATACGCAGCATTATGCTTTCATATTGGGCGAGGTAATCAAGATTTAGTTAATTAGGTTGTTACTACTAACATTTTTATCACCGTTAATGTTTACTATATCTTATAATAATTCATTCAATATCAATGCAATTACTTATAATCTAGAAGAAATTAGCAATGAGATGCAAGTAGAACGTTTTATTCATCAAAGGATGTAAAGTATTATTATTTAATTTCATATTTATAATTCAGTTAAAAAATAAAACATTGATGTTGTTATCAGTTCTAGTATTATTATAGGATATTGCTATACCTATAATAAAAAAACAAATTAAGGTGGTGCTCAAATATTTGCAATTCCTAAACAAATGAAGGAAAAGCAAAATAGAAATCAAGTATAGTATCCTACACTAATCTCCGTGTTTGCTTACATGGACAATATCTAGGATTAATAAATATTATTTTCTCACAATAGACTAATAAAGGGCAAGGTAGATGTAGGGACTTCTTTTAATCTTGCATGTTTCCTTTAATAGATGACTGTAATTAGATCAATTTCAGAATTGGCATTGTATGAAAAGAAGAAATAAATATCTGTTAAATGTTGTAACTACGGTAAAGTATAGTAGCTCCAATACTTATTGATGATGAGAGTGTAATCTAATTAATCAATATAATACCAAGACATACTTAGAATGCATAATACCTTCTAAATTCCATAGCTCAATCCCTCTACTTCTGGATTGATTATTTCATAATACTACCGTAATAAATTCATTTCAAGCGTTTACTGTTACTCAATTGATGAGAATACTAGCAATTAAAATATGTGTAATTAATTTATTAATAGATCACTGATACGATGATATCTTCAAATGCATACGGAAAAAATTCAACCGTAGCACTTTGCATATCGTCTAGCGATAAAAGTATCAGAGAAATCAATCCTTAAATTACTGTGCCTTTTATGCTAATGATTACGTTATTTGGCTGTACTACCAACGGCTTGAGTTGCAAGGTGATTCTCAAGAGGCAAAAATCTCACACACCAATATTTCGCTTAGTCTTTAATATGGCCAATTTAGATAGTCAGATTCTTCTAACTAGATTACTAATGCCATTACTTAATACGGTCCTATCCATGACAGAAATGGCAAATTTGTTTTCGACTATAGGTTGTAAATTGATATTCTTTATCAAGTCAATTCGCTTAAATTTCTCTATACTACTTAAGCTCTAAAGACCATTTAATAAAATCATTCCACTAGTTGTGTAACTTAGATGCCTTTGCGTTTAAGTTCCTATGAGTAGTCAAGTAATACTGAATCCCTAAAGCTTTAGAAATTTAGAGACTTGTTTTACGTGAACCTTGCCGCAAAGCTCGTTTGTGGCAACATGATAAAAGGTAAGGTAGAATTTATGAATTTTAAAGAACAGCTGAAGTTTCTTTATTACGCATACGTGGAACAATTTCCAAGAAACTCCTATCTATTTGGTACTAAATTAAGTCATTTTCATTTGCAGCTAAAATATTACGTATAATCCTATTCAGTATTTCCTGTAAGATCTCTTCCTAACTTATTTCTGTGGCGTATTAAAATATTCCCCGGGATGAACCGTATGGCATCTATCAACATAGTTATCTAATATCTTAATCTTATTGATTAGTTACACCCGAAAGTATCGATTAAGTATTTAAGATAGATCAAATCGAGTGATGCAATATTGCTGCTGCAAACGGAAGCATTTAGATCTACTCTTTTGCCAATGTAATGAAGGTTGATTTTTAGAATTTTCCTTCAAATTCAAGTCTTGCAATTATTCTAGCTTAATGAACATTATTTATTTGGTTGATTATAATAGCAAATTTTACTTAGTATCTTAGTATACTGTAAACCCGATTGCTTTATTCGGGTTAGAAGTTAAGATAATCCGTAGCATAATTTTTGTTAAGAATCAGATATTATGATTTTATAATTCAAGCGATATATTTAGTTAATAGAATACACAGTATGTGTGCTAATTTTGATCATTAATTACAGTAGAAGTTACTGTTAATTTGCAATTTCATACATTATGAACCTAAAACATTTGATCTGAGATTGTTCTTTTATTTTTGCGTATACTGAAGAAATGTACAGTTTAAAGCTAAACTATACTTAATATTAATTTAGTAGTTTTAGGGAGTCTAGGGTATAATTTATCTTATCATGTGCGTTTGATTGCTAGTTTAATTTGAATTACTTTAGAATGATAGTCTACTATCATCAAATGCTCAGCGTAGCATATCAAAGATAGCGTAGTTCAGTCATTTAGTGGAGTTGAAGTTAGAGAAGACAAGAAAACTCGTGGATAATCGTGAATTATCTCATTAATTGATAGTTTGCTTCGTTTGGGCAGGGGCAGTTTTGCCCGTATTTTATTATTCATTTTAAGAAGTTTTGCTAAGATTGTTGTTAAAGTTATAAAAAACTGGTGTTGTTCCCCTAATTTATTTTATTTGGACTTCAATTGTTGGAAGTTCAATTTAATTTAGTAAATTTAATTTTTTTGTACTACCAATACTACTCCAAGATTAATTCGATCAGAATTGTTGATGTTGAAGTAGAAAATGACTCATACCTGCTATTCTACATGGCTATGTGAATTATTATTGAATATATTTCCTATTTGATAATCAAATAATTATTTACTGTTTTTATTAATGTACTGCTATCTTTCTTATCCTTAAAGTTAATTAAAATATAAAACGATGCTGAAAGATTCTATGAAATTTAAATTGAGGATCTTGTCAATCCACATTCCATTTCCGATGCGTGTTATCTTATATTTTCTTATGCATGATAATTTAATAATATATTACAGTAAGACCTTACCATGCTGAAAATTCTTAAGAACGGTGATTACTTAATTATTCAATTTACTTCATATTGTATTATCAAATCATATTAATGTCATTTTACGTATGCCACGCTATTAAACCGAATTCTGACTGTCTATTAACCTAAAACTAGAATATATTCCAATTAATTTCTACGGGTTTAGCTAGTAAGTATTGATAGCTGTCATAATTATAGTGAAAGTATCACAAAAAGCTTGCAACAAGATAATGTAATGTACGATCAATAATTCAATTCCTTGAACCATGTATCAAGGAACGATATCTGTACTATTGGGAACACTTTTGCTCTACTAGCAGACTACACAAAGACTTAGACGTCTCGTATTTTACGTTAAACACTTAGTTTAAGAACTAACTTTTTTTACACAATTTACAGCATTTATATACTCTTCCGCAATAGTCCTTGATACATAGTTAGTACGATTAACTTTGGAATCATTCACTGAATTAGACATTAATTTAGCTACCGCTCCCTAATGCAGACAACAGCAATTATGTACTTAGACATCTAATGACTAGTACAGAATAGTCAGATTACGATATATCCTATCACGGAACATTTCTGCGATAATTTACAATCTACTAATAGTAAGTTACAATCGCAATAATTCGAACTGTAAGTAGATAATTGGCATTCCCTAATATAACGATTAATTTCAATATATGTATATGTGTGTCAATGTCATAAAAAGCCAGTGCTATATTAAAAGACAGTATATCCAAATTAGAAGTTAAATAAATAAAAATAAGCTAGCAAAATTATCCTGACATAAATATTTCTACTTTAGTACTGTATATAACACTGTCACAAAAAACTATAAATGTAAAGCTTTAGGGCTTGAACTTAAAATCTTTCCAAAATATAATATTTGCTAGTGTTACTATTGTAACAATGATACAATCAATCTAAATTTGCCCCATATATTTCATAATCGATAAGCATTGATCTGTAGATAAGAAATAAATCAGTATATAATTATTAGGAATCTTCAAGTCTACCGATCTACCAGCCTACCGCTCTTTTATGTAGTCTATTGCCTATATTCCTACATAGCTTTATTTAATATAATGTTTATAGACGATAGCAGGCAAAAAGTAACCTCTTGCTTGTATTATTTGCATCATGAACGTAAAAGATCTTAATAGACAGTTAGAGTAAAGTTCCGTCAACGAGCAAAATACTAATATAATTCTTTAATACTGAATAGAGCTTTAAATGGGAATGTTGGATTAAGTTTATATAAGCCGAGAGAAACTTTTGTAGTAGAGTTTAAGCCGATTATTCAGTTCAATGTACTCGATTTTAATTAGTCTTATGGAGGAAAGAAAAAATTGGTTATCGATAGTCATATTCATAGTAAACACACTACAGTTATTTTTAAAGTTAAATAACTGCCGTTCTAACCATTTCGAATACCTTACGATGTAGGTTTGCTTAATTTTAATAACTCGAATTTTAGTATTGCTGAAATACGAACCTCAGAGAATAAAAATCCCTTCATTACGCAGAACGTAGCAGTTTCAGCATATTACAGTAGTAATTGAAGTACGGTAGCATTAAGAAATAGAATGGTCTACTATGCTTATTAGGTATTTACATGATTGCTGACAATAAAATGGTGTACTTATACAACTCACTGTATTTGCGTAAAAGGCAGCAGTAGACGGCTATACAAGGTGATGTTTTCGTGTAATGTCTTACTGTAACTATTAGATAATATGGAGTTGTTATCGTTGAGATAAACTCGATTCTCCGGCTTATCTTATACACTTTCGACAGTTATTATGATGGAAGAAACGAGGATTCTTCTCTTGTCCAGGGTTCTGTTGATAAACGATACTTTTTAAGGTTAAACACGGTATTTACTAAATCTTGTGTCACTTTAAAGATTTTCTCCATTGTATCAACTCAGATTTTAAGCTAGACGATTGCGAGCCTAAGGGGTTGTAAGACCCAAGCATTACACAGAAACGTAAAATAGTTGTACTAATTTTGAAAATTATTATTTATTCCATAAATTAATAATAAGGTAAAACTAGCTCTAATTACTATACTTACGAAGTAAACCAATCTTATTTAGATTAAAATGGTCTTTTTTAATATATATTATTATAATCACATTAAATCAACTATACTGATAAATTAGCGTAGATAACAGATTTAAAAATCATGATGAGGCAGAGCTAAATGGCAATTTTAAAGCCTAAGTAATATTAAAAGCAAGTTAATTAATCATACAGTAATTTTACAGATAAAAAAAGCTGTATCATACCTATTAAAATATTTTATGATTATATTGAACCATGATTTTAATTTGCATTAGTTTAATGTGGTATAGAAAAGCGCTAAATAATGAGAACAAATGAGTGAATAAGCAACAGCAAGTGTAGCACAGCGCAGTAAATTCTCCAGTTATTTATTTATTTTTTCATTTAATTATTTCATAATTTTGCATTTTATTATTTGCCTTGCCCACGCCTCTTTAAATAAATGATAGGTTGAAGTTCGGCTGACATAAATTAATTTATGATTTACCTGCTTTATGTATTACGCTGCAAGTATTATAGGTTATAGAGAAATATGGAAGGATCTACCGTCTCGAATTCCAAAATAGCATCCGCAAACCTTTCGACTTCCTTTAGTAATGGAAGTAGTAGCCCTGTATCGTTATCTTTTCCTCCCATAGTTCTATCAGGATTCACTTTGTTTGGGCTTATTACAAATGGATTAATTTGTTGGGCTACTGCCAAAACAAAAAGGCTTCATACACCAACATTTTGTTTAGTCGTTAATATGGCTATATCAGATTGTATAATTCTCGTCACCGGATTAGCGTCAACAATAATAAATGCAATTATGTCTAGTATGGCTATTTCAGTAATATCCGCAACTATAGCTTGCAAATTAATTGGCTTTACAAATATATGTGGTGTGATTACATCGACATTGACCTTAAGCGCTATCAGTATTGATCGAACTCTTATTTTAACAACGAAAAGTCGCCGACGAACACTTTTTAATTCTAACAAGAAATTAAATATCCTTGTTGGATTAATCTGGCTGATTGCTGCTATTGTAGCATTACCATTCGGAGTTTTAATGACAGTTTTTCCATCATCGCCAATATGCGATATCAAGAATATAAGTAGAACATTTAACGGAACTTATTTTATCATTCTTTTTATTGTAGCTTACATGATACCGGCGATTACAGTTATCATCATGTATACTAAAATAATTGTTGTACTAGCAAAAGGAATCAGTAAACAAAGGAATTCATCAGCTTTTGAATTGATTAGAAAACATCATATTAAACTCATCAAAACGTTGTCTATCGTGACCGTAATATTTTTTTTGTTAGCTGGCCCTTTATTCATAATTTATATTATTATAGCTCTATCGGGTAAAAGCGCATTTAATTACATGCTTAGTCTATCTCGACCTCAGGCTCAAATTTTACAAATTTGTTTTATTGCCTTATATTTATCTTGTTTACTAAATCCAATTATTTATTTCTTCATGAATTCAACATTAAGACAAGCTTTAACTTGTAAATCGCAATGCTACGGTCGACTTCAACCTACCATTCATGTAGCGCCAGCTAATTAATTCGATAGAGTATGATATTATTCTCTCTATGCCTGTAATTATTTCTGGTACCATGGTAAACCTTAAGGCTCGATTGAAAATTAGGAACAGGAACAGGATCTCATTTGGAAGATTTTATTTTCTTTATGTAGATAGTAAAACAAGGACTATTATCAGATCTTACGGAACTGCACATCAATAACTATAATAAATACTTTCAGCATTAATGAGAAATTCAGTCACTATATCAAATTGTTTTAAACGGTTTCATAGTAATTACATAGGAATATGCCGTAGGACTTTGTCATAATGAGTGTAATGATACAATTACAGTTTTACTCTTAATTTTTTTGTTTTGTGAGGGATATTATTTCTAATTAATTTTATGTAACTCTTTACTGGACGCCAAATAAATAGTTGTAGAGAATTATAATGGATGTAGAATTTAAATTTTTATTATAAACAATGTAAGTCCATTAAAGAAATTTAATAATTTGTTTGAAACAGCAATCTTGTTAACGGCTAGTAAGAAGATTACACCTAGAGTGACAATTACATTATTGCCCTATGACTGATATAAATCGTTAATTCAAGAAGAATTACTATATTATGTGTTGAACTAAATTAAGACGTATTGATTTAAACAACTGCTAATTAGGACATTAAGTAAGGGAGTTATCGAAAAAGCTCGTTTTTGGTTATAATTAAGGATTGCTGGGAATAGAATTATAGTACACGCATTGGTAGATACCCTACTTGATTTAGTTAAGCATTGCTTCGAAGTCCTATAAAGTAATAAACTAGCTTTCTTTCAATTATTTAAATTTTGTTGTCATTTCAATGTGTCTATTTGAGTAGTTTAACAGAGACTTAATTCTTATAACAATGAAATAAATTTTCTTTTATCTTATTTAAATAGTAATATACAAAGATAGTAGCAACAGCTTCCCGGCATTGCCTGACTAGAAAATACATAAAAGTTATATTATAATATCGCTCGCTA
>NW_002060970.1:521257-547488 GCF_000150275.1 Trichoplax adhaerens
TTAAAGATTTAAATTTAGGACTATTCATAATTTATTACCGCCCAAAATTCAACGGAATACGAGAACTAGGATAGAGTGAAATAAGCTTTTTCTCAATGTTAAGGCAATCTCTGACATTTCTATCATCTTTACGTATTCATCCTTACTTGACATATTAAAACTATTTTTAAATCATCGTATAAATATTAAATAGGCCGATAATCAAGTTGATATACGATGTATATGAATTTCATTTGTTTAAATATATTATTATTGATACAGATTTACATGTGAGATTTGTATAAATATAGTTGAAAAAGACTCGTTTCAGTTCGAATATCGCAAGAAATACCATCAATTATTTGTACACCTTTAAATAAACTGATTCGACTTGAGTAAATTAAATTGTTTTTAGCCATGGCGTTAGAATCGAAAGTATTCATTCAGAAATTAGTAGCAATATAACCTTTGTAGCGGAGCATTTGATTGTTACTTCAAAAGTTGTATGGAATTGTAATTGTAGAGGCTTAAGCTTATGTCGATTATTCAGTTTATCTTAGCCAATTGCAACTGTTTATGTGAGGGAAAGAAATTGGATTTGCTCTCTTACAGACGAACGCAATAAATGTAATTTTGAAAGTCAATAAAATGGCTTTTACTATTTAGGACACATCTTTAAGAGCTCATATTTTAAGTAATCGCATTACAAATCTGCGGTTAGGGGTTCTTTCACTACATTTTGTATCCAAATTAGGCGACAAAAATTCAAGACTAAGTGAATTAGGTTGTTATTATTGATATTTTTATCATTATTAATGTTAACAATAGGTTTAAATTAGGTTTATAACAAGTCATTCAATATCAATGCAATTACTTGTATCCTAGGAAAATTTAGCGATGGCATTTATATAGAACATATTTTTCATCAAAGGATGAAAAATATTATTATCTATTTCGTATTCATAATTCAATTAAGAGAAAAAGGATTGATATTTTCATAACTTTTACGGCTATGACAGGATATTGTTATACCTGTATCAAAAAGCAAATTTAGCTAGTGTTTATGTTATAGAAATTCCTAAATTAAAGTAGATAAGTAAATTAAAAATAATGTATGGTATTCTACACAAATGTTCGTGTTTACTTGAAAGGAAGGTAATTAGGATTATTAAACATTATATTCTGACAATGAACAAATAAAGGAAAATGTAGATGTAGGGACTTTTGTTAAAATATATGTAATGTTGTCCTTAATAAATGACTGTAATCAAATCAATTTCTTAATTACTATTGTGCTATACGAAGAAATAAATTTCAGATCAATGACGTTACTACGGTGATGCGTAGTAGCTCAAGTACCTATTGACGAAGAGAGTATAATCTGATCAACCAATATAATACCAAGATATGCACAGACTGTATAAATACCCTCCTGTCGTGTTCAGCCCACGACAAGGAAACCTGGGTCTTAGAATCTGTACGAATGCTAAGGCTGCAACAGCCAAGTATGCCCCCAACGCCTCCAAATTCCATAACTCAATCCATTTACTTCCGGAATGGTTATTCCATAATGCTACCTCAATAAATTTCATTTCAAGTATCTACTGTTACTGATTTTATGAGGACTACTAATAATTGTAATTAGCAAATCACCGGTACGAAGATGTCTTCAAATATATACGGGAGAAACATAACCGTAGGACTTTGCATATCGCATAGCAATAGTAGTATCAAAGATATGAATCCTTCATTTACTGTGCCTTCTATGCTCGTCATTACATCACTTGGCTGTACTACCACCGGCTTGATTTGCAAGGCGATTATCGAGACGAAAAGATTTCATACACTGAGATTTCACTTAATCTTTAACATGGCTATTTCAGATGGAATGATTCTTTTAACTGGATTACTAATGTCATAACTTAATGCGGTCCTATCTATGACAGAAATGCCAAATTTGTTTTCGACTATAGCTTGCAAATTGATATTTTTTTATAAATTTAACTTGTTTAATTTCTTCTACCTTAATCTTAAGCGCTATCAGCATCGATCGCTATTTTATCATCGCTACACGAAATCACAAACGACCCTTGTATAATACTAGAAATAAATTAATTATTGCCGTTGGATCAACGTGGTTCATTGCTGCAATAGTAGGAATACCAATTCTAGTTTTAGCTAACGTTAATACAGCGAGACTTAGGATATGCGATATCAATAATATTAGCGAGATATTTAATATTACATACTTTAGCTTGTTTAGCATTATTGGCTATGTTATACCGCTAATTGTAATTGTTATCATATATGCCAAAACTATCGCTAGATTATTCAGCAGAACTCACAATCGTTGGAATTCATCCATCTTCACACAGAGTAATAAGCTTCATATCAAGCTGATTAAAATGTTATCTGTCGTTACTTGGATATTTCTTTTTGTAGCTTCGCCTTTATTTATCGTTCACGTTATTTATTACTTTATCTGGTAAAAGTTTCGCGAATTTCTTATCCAGTATTTCTTCACCACAAGCTAAACTAGCACTATTTTGGTATGTTCTTACCTACTTAGCTTGTTTACAAAATCCAATTCTTTACTTTTGTATGAACTAAACATTGCGAAGACTTTACCTTGTAAAGCATCTTGCTGTCGTAGAATTCAATCTTCTAATTGCATTTCATCCTTTAATTTATAGAAGAATGACTCAATTTTGACTAATTTTATTTGGAAAATGTGTCATATGTACCATTGTAAAATTTAAATTAATTTAATAGATGTCGGTTGCATTGAAATTCCATTAGCAAGCTAACCTGCCAATATTTAAGGATTAATAATTAATCAAGTCAATGATTAACGATCTAAATCTACTATTATACTCTCTATCAATCAGGTAACATTGATTGCTTACTGAATTACTAGTACGTCTGTACAAAAAAAATTGCGATTCAATAAATGTAAAAATTTAATATTGTACATGTCAAATCATTCTTAAAAGTGCTGTATGGTGCATCTACCTTATTCCAGCTGCATTTATAGTGATAATTAAATCTTTTTTCTTCCAATTATAAGACCATAACTCTGATCTTAACCCTTTTCAAACGTTCCCCTCATACTTTTACCTGGTTTATAATTATATTTTTGTATCTGGTGCTGATATCGCCGACTTAATGACTTATCTCAGTTTCTATTCTAAAAATACATCAAAGAACGTATTTCATAAATTAATCGCCCTAGTTGTAATACTTTATCATTCTTATTCACAAATAAGTATTAATTCTTTATCCATTCCATACGTAATTGCTGGTAATAATTTTTGATTCAGTCATAACTGATATGAAATGGCACGATAAGTGATATTAAAGCTATATCCAAGTAATATAATTAAATTAGCCTTATTAATCGGAAATTTAGACTGTCATTAATTAAATCCAAGGGATATATATTTCGGTAAGAAATCATAAAAAAATTTCTTGGCGATACACATTTTTATTTAAACATAACTTTTACTGGATACCAATAAACTGATTTGGAACTTCACAATATGAATTAATTTCTTGATTTTTATTATTAGAATTTTAAGCATTCATACCTAGTATTTAATGCACTACGTATTTACTAATTTATCAACTAACTACAACTGTCGCCTAACATCCTATTTTAGTTGCTCGTTGTTAATTATTTACTTGAATATTAGCGTATTTTGTCACTTACACCAGTCTTCTACAACGGTATCCATTAACGGCAACTTTTTATAAATGGCTTTCTAGCTTTACTGACCTTCCAAGGACACTTTCATAGGTATAGGCCAGCAAAGGTACTAAAATTTTATACAAAGGTATACCACATAAATTTCTACTTCATATGTTACAAATCTTAGGCAAATTTACGGCTAGGCAGCACTTTTATTGTATATTTGATCACTGCTACTTATACATTACACACATCAAAGCAGAACGTACTATACATATAATTGTAGTAGTTTTAGCTAATAACAGTATTAATTGAAGTAAGGTAGCATTAAGAAGTAGAATAGTCTACTATACTTGCAATCTTGAGCCAAGTTAGAAACTTACTCAATTTCAATTACTCAGATTTGAGTTGGATGATTGCGAACTTAAAGGGTTATAAAACCCAGGCACTACAAAAACTGAAAGTCATAAATCATCTTTAAGTACGATATCATGGCTATAATCATATTACAATATTTAATATTGAAGCCTCTTTGCCACTATTTCATCTCAACGTAATTAATAACCAAATCTTTAAAAAAATTAATGTATTATTTTCTAATCCTTAAATTCTGAAAAACACATAAATTATAAATGACTTTACAAAATTTTTATATCGTAGTTTAGAACGCTGTTTCAGCCCAAATGATTATTTTATATCTTTAATAAATTCTGATAGCTCATTATGAAGTTGGCATTCAACTTATGTCACATCTTTGTTAAAAAATTGAATGAAAACCTACGCTATCATTAACGTATGCCATTGCTAACAATTAGATTTTGCCGTCAGCACTTACCTTTACAAATATGATAGAATGTTTTATTCTATTTCATATCCCAACTTTTAATGTAGCGCGAGGTGAAAACTTATCTTGCACGGGATTAGTATACGCATGAGAGACGGCTTTATGAATAGCATGTGTGATTGTTCATCAAAATAAAAATTTCCTCCTACATTAATAACTCGGGATCGATCTTTTGTAAGATTTAATAATAATTGTAACGCTGTTGGAATTATAGGTTTCAATAAATCATTATTCGGTATATGTGTGTAATCCTCTATACATTTTATAGCTATGGGATATATGTGACAAATAGTTGTTATTAAATCATTAATATTTATGATTTCATTATCGATTATATTCAAAATATATATCCTAAATTTTAAGTGAAAATCTAATTAGCTCATGAAATATATCTTAATATTAAATTACATCGCAGTTGCCCGTATAAACTTACAAAGAAGAATTGTAATTCCTATTGCTTCCCTTAAATATGGTGTCATCACTGGTAACGGAAATATCGACGTCATCATCTAATACTTCAACAGAGTTAATAGCTGAAAAGGCCGAATCTATCGTTTTAAGCTTACCCCTGACAAGTTTGATATGTGTATTTGGTATATGTTCCAACGGCTTTGTTTGTTATAATATAATCCAAAAGAAAGAACTTCATACCGCCACTTTTATTATCATCTGCAATATGTGCCTATCAGATTTGATAACTCTTATTGCGAGTGTTGCTCAAACAATCATCACTGCCACTATTGCTGCTCAAACTGGATATTCATTGACTTTAGAAGCTGTATGCCGAATATCTCTATATATCCTTAATATTGGTTTTAGTGTGTCAACAATATCGTTAGCTATCGTTAGTATTGATCGCTATAACACACTAACAAGAAACCATTCGAAAACTAAAATTTAGCCTGAACTGTGACTATAAAATTAAATTTTCTATTCTCATCATTTGGATTTACTCTATTATCAGTAGTTTTCCAATATTTCTGTTGGTATCTATTAATCCAGATCAGCCTTACATATGTGATGTCGCAAATTATGGTGTTATCAACACTTCATATTTATTTACTTATTATATTCTTAACTTTTTCTTCCCATCACTTTTAGTCACCATTATGTACTTCAAACTTGTAATCTATTTAAGAACACATATTAGTTCTAGTAGTTTTCGAGGTCTAGCATTCCGTAATTCGAAAAAATCCAAGTCTAGAATTATAAAAATGATGATTATAGCAACAATATCTTACTTGCTAACTACTTTACCTCATGTTATTGCTATCCTTATAGCTACCATAGCTGGTCAATCGCTAAGTGAATACTCAAGTTCTCTTAGTCCTGCGGCTGCCTTTCTAATTCAAGTTGCATTTATTTTGGGAACGATATCGTGTATTGAAAATTCTGATATTTATATATTGAGTAGCAAGGTACTTAAGAATGCTTTAAAGCAATCCTTTCGTCTAAAAAGGCGACAAACTTCCATCATGTTATGGCAATAAAACGAGAACTTTATCCATAAGAAGATAACTAAAATATCTCTTATTATAATCTTTCAAATTATCTTATTTAAAATCTTAAGCTAAAATGACATAACATTAAACTATACGTTTAATTTACAAATCAGGAGCATGTAGTGATATTATTTATTGAAATCACATAATACATAGCTTAAGCAAAGTGTAAGATACTAACTACAGCGTTCATCCAGCTGCACTATAACGATCTTCGATGAGCTGATTAATTAATTGGTGCAAATTTATAATCATCTTCAGCGATTGTAGAATGTTACGAACTTGTAAAATAATGTAGTAATTCTAAACTATTAGCAATGTGTAGTATTATGTACGGTAGAGTCTTTTCTATATTTATCTTATGATATATTCGGTAGCCCATTATTATAGACACTCCAGTAGCCTTATAGTCCTTTAAAACATATTCCTAGACGTTAAGGTCTAAGCAGTAAGAACGTATAGGGAACAAAGTATCCACAGACTTATCTATCACAAAATTGGAATTTATTTCATATCAACTTCTTATCTTATGCTTAACTATTGAAATAAAAATATCCTTTAATAAGGATCACTACCACAGTAAGGTACTTCCACTGCGCTTCAGATATTTACTAGCTAAGTATTGTAGAAAAATTAATTTGCTAAACAATGATAGCTAGTTTACTTTGATATTGGGCAATTATAATAAAAATACGTAGGAACGTAATTTAGTCAATGTGGTACTATAAAAATTATCCATATATGATCTGACTATTTCACTTTCGTTTAAAAGCCTTGACTAGCTTAGTAAGCTTTAACATAGGTTCATTTATAACAAATAATATTCTTATCCTATGGTAGAAGAAATCAATAAAATAATAGTACAATAAATTTATATTTCTATTCACTTTCGTCAATATTCGAACAAGCAACTATTCAATACTATTCTGCTATAACTGTTAATAAATTATTAAGCATAAAATTTATGTGTACCTTTTCAGTACATTCCTATTGGTAGTTTATGGATGCAATTACAAGTATTGAATAAATAATTGGTCCTACAGTAATTCAATTGCTATAGTTTTATTTCACTAATCAATATAATCCTTTCAAGACAAAATGATAAATTTCTTCCTGATTCACATATGAATATTGAGGCATATCATTAACATTCATTTGTGTGGTAGAATATGCAATGAGAATACAATTAATTACTGGCATTTTTTGAATTCATTTTAAATTATTCTCCATTTTATCCTTATGAACTTAGAACAATTAAAGAAGACTTTTCAGATATTGTTTTAATACAGGCTTATAAATGAAATTATTTCTTAGCCTTGGCGTATTTCATATTTCGTGATTCCACTTTAATCTTTACGCCTTCTTACTACTTAAAAATAATTCTTCCATCATACTCTGAACCCACTTTACATTTCAGTACTGAATTTGAATAAAACAACATTAAATTCAAAATTTTACTAGCTATTAATGACTTTAAAGTATCTTAATGGAGATTATAACTAACACTTCGACTAATTTAAGCGATTATGACCCTACTTCCAACAATACTTCACGTAGATCTGGATTTTCACAAACTGTGACCATACCTTTAGTTTTAACCAGTACCATATTAGTGATCATCATTAATTTTATTATTTGCAGGATCATTATTAAAAAAAAGGAATTTCATACTTCAACGTTTTATCTTCTATTTAATATGGCTATTTCCGATTGTTTCATTATGGTTGCAGCGTTTTTACTTATCGGTAATAATTATATCGCTTCTATCCAAGTGTGGAGTTCAGCGACATTAATGATCGTTTGCAAAATTACTCCATCCTTGAACGCTGTCTCACTAGTCTCATCCACCTATACTTTGGCCGCCATAAGTATTGAAAGGCATTATACATTAATTTCAAAGGTGAGAAACCGGTCCCTATTTAAGACTAGAAAAAGATTAACTATAGTTATTGCAGCAACTTGGTTGATTGGATTAATTATGGCTATTCCAATGCTGTTTATTGCAACTTATACCCCTAAGACGCCATGGATGTGTAATATTATTAATATCAGCCTAGCATTTAATGTTGGCTACTTTATGAGTCTGTTAGTTGTTGCCTACATAATTCCACTTATCATAATGATTATTATGTACTCCAAAATTATCCATTTTCTGACCAACAATCTGATGACTAATCAGAATACTCCATCTCCAGTATATCAAAATAATCGAAAGCGCCATACTCGAATTATTGCAATGCTCATTACAGCTACTGTTTTATTTTTTTTATTCTGTTTTCCCCTATTTATATCCTTTATTATTGTTGCTTTTTCAGGGCTTGATTTTGCCATTTATTTCAGTGCCATTACACCTCGCCAAGTAGCTATCTTACAAGCCGCTTTTCTAATTACCGTTATCGCTTGCATACAAAATCCTATAATCTACTTTTCATTCATGCCTGCTTTTCGTCAAGCATTCCCTTGTTACGATCTCTACCGACGCAATAAAATCAATAACTGGAAATTTATGTCATCCAATCAAATTACTCCAGATACTGTTCAATCAAAAGATCAACTTCATAGCTTATCACAGACGACGCCAGCTTCTGGCTAATGTAGTATTAACTAGCGATAGTGATCTATATGTATCATTACATGGTCATAGTAGCTAGCTTTTACAAGGATGAAGATATCAAGGGAGAATCTACAATTAGATTTGCATTATTTCAACTGCTCCTGTATGCTGGTACACGGATCATACTCTGCAGGATTTATAGTCAGTTTCATTGATATGCGCACTCCTCCTTTACAATTTCGACTATGTCATAAATTATTCCCGCTTCGATACTGAAGTACTTGGTCATGTTTATACCTTAAAGAGATAGAACGATCATAAAACACAGCAATAATCATACTAACAAGCCGTTTTTCATCAGTATTTAGCGCTGAAATCACCAATTTGATCTTACGGTCGCTTTTATAGCGTTATGCAATACGGTAGTTATGGCCACGTTGATAAGTAGACAGGCAAATAACATTTCGGTATCTTTTACCTAAAATGAGTTAAAATCGTAATGTAATAAGTACTTACCAGCAGTCTCTAAATCTAACTGTTTATCAAATTAAAAGATTTTAGGTTCTTCTTAACTAAATATAGATACTGTTTACAATCTCCTATAATTTAGACAACGGTATATGGATAGTCGCGTTGACTTGCAGTATTCTGATGCATTTGCAGTCTTTGCCAATTTTGATTCTTCATTTTAAATTGCATAGACTACAGCACTGTTACAATCATCAGAATAACTTAGATATGAAAATGCAGTTTATAATAACATTTTATTTTGAACTTTTTAGGAGTATAAGCTACTACTTTAGGAATTGTTATTGTTAGTGATGACCTAAGTTATTTTATGATATTATGATGATATAGTAATATGTTACAAGTGTGTATCAAGATTATATGGGCTTGACAGGGCTTACAGTCGGAGTAGGTTTTCGTTTGAAATTGTTTATTACCTCGAATGTCCGCATTGGATTATTCAATGGTAATAACATGTTTGTTTTTGAAATATGTTCGTAGCACAGTAAATAGGTTTATAATAACTAATAGAGTATATAAGAAGGACTGAGATCAATAAAAGGTGGTCCAGGTTGAAGCTAAGTTGCGGGATAGCTTTATATTGTATATTGTGTTGAGCGAGTTAGTACTTAGCAAGGATTTCAGCTACAATATCTTAGGCTAGAGAAGTAGTTCTGCGGATTAAAGTAAAGTTTATTATAAGTACTACGTTGTTTTCTTGAGTCGCAAGAGTAGTTATAGCGAGCACATAATATGAGTACTATTTAATTTTATTATTTTACTCTCCGTAAGCATTTTGTCTCTAAAGCTGAGAGCATTGCCAATTTTGCTTCATATCTCATCCGCTGTAGTAGTTACCTGGTTAGTACTTCTTATTCTGCTTCATACCAGCTTACTCGCCGCTTTAAAGGCTACAATAATTAGTACATTATTCCAGGATTTGTAGCTTACAAATAAACGATTCATTCCCTAATTATCCGTACTTATATCAATCTCTGAGTAGCAAATACTTCGTCTTTGTCGACTAATCGAATCCTCTATCACAAAAAAATAAAATATCATGTACGTTATCTTAGTAGTTAAGAATTAATTAAATAAATAATAATGTATCTCTAGTGTTTAATGGCAAACTTTTTCACATTACAGTTGTACAGCAAAAAATAATGAGTCATAAACAAAATACTACGAAGCATAAAAGATGCAAATTTACTTGATCATCAATCGCTACAATTATAGTTATAGGAATACGCACTCGTTATACTTTGAGTACTGCATGTGCTGATACTTCTTAATTTTTAATTTATAAATTTTAAACAAAAGATTTAGTGCTCATGAAATGAACACATTAATTTTTAACATAAGGTATTTTCTTCAATTTACCATATTTTGAAATTTTTTAGTATAGCATTAATAGTATATGCATATGCAACAATAGCAAATATTTTCGCTTACACTGCATTAAAAAATTATAACTCGTAAATATTAAATAATATATAAAATTACATAAAACAAGAATAATAAAATGAGGGTTTGTAAACTAAAGTGTATGTATATGGTAACGTTAATTTTTACAGAGAACAATACTACGTAAAGTTTATATCTAGTAAACAGCGGGTACATGTCTTCTTGCAGAACTTTTAAAGTTATAATGTGCGATTTATTCATTACTAAATGACTTTTTAAAATAAAATTGAAGCTTTCAATAAACCTACTTTTGCATGATATAAGCAAAAGATATTGTATCGTACTATTGTCCAGACGTTAAATCCGCCAGTATATATATGCATTTATACGAGTACACGGGATATGTTCATGTTAATTTTAACATTGAAAGTGATAATTTATATGTAATGAAATGAAAGTAGAGATCAAGCTACAAAACTTTAGCAAAATTTCATTCTACTTTCGTTGCACTCCGGTCGACTTAACAAAACTTTGACACCAAATAAAATTTGGGGAAACAATCGAACAACAATTTATTTCAAAACAAAAATGGAGAGAAGTATAAACCCAACAACCTTACAAATACTTAACTTTAAGTATTAATAAAATGAGTGACTGACTTAAAAACTGTCAACGACCAAACAACCTTTTAAAAAGAAAAACGTTTTAACTTACGACAATTCGATCCCGAAGGCCTTTTAAATTCTACAAGTTCTTCAAAGAATCTTCTTTTACTCTCCCCCTAAATTTTATAATTGCACTATCATTTATAGGCTTCGTAGAGCCGTCAGAGGTATTTAAAACTAACCATTCGCTAACCAATCGCTCTCAAGATCCGTTTTAGAAACTACTTTGCACCATTTAAGAAAACAAAAATCATTCAAAGTTCAGACACAATTTACCCTATGATTCCCTTACAAAACACTATAACATTAACAAGTTAACTATGAAAATATATCAAACTTCACTTCTAACTTAATTTCTATCATTAATGCACTATAAAAGTCTAAAAATCAACCTTTAAGCATCAAGATTTAGTACTGAAAACAACAGTCCAACTACTTAACAATCAACGCAACCTCTGCCAATTTCCATCTTATTTTCTGTTTTCCTCACTAAACTTTCCTAATGTGACTTTCAAGTCACGTCATAAAATTCCAAAGTTTCAAATTCATAACAAAAATTTGAAATTTCAAAAATCAACTCTTACGATATTTTTCATAAACTAAAATCCAAAAATTAAAACAGGAAAATTATATCGGATATAAATCCGACCGGTTCCAGAATCCGAATCCGAAAAATCCGGATTTTATAAAGATCACAGTAATCTTTTCTTCAAAAATTTTATACGACTATTACGACTACTTTTCTGACATTAGTATCGCTGAATATTGACACTTGATATTTTAGCGTCAGATTGTACGGTAACAGTACAATTATAGACTACATTACTGTACTTTACCGTCATGTTATAAATCCCCTTTCTCTAAGGATAAGGTTTTGTTACTAAGTCAAATTCCTTTACAATTTGAATAGACGATCAAATGCCCTTTCTTTAGATTAGGCAATTGCTCTAGGGCTACTTCTATAGTAATCTATATAATACCTTGTATAGTAATGAAGAAGAAAAGATGGCGACATGATGATTTGGCAGGGTAAAACTTACTTAAAGACACTATCACTTTGTAGGTATTTTCTATAGTAAAATAATACTAGGTTCATACTAAAAGCTACAAAGGACTCTACTTTTAGTCCTTTACTACACATAGTTATTATAAATACATTCTAGAACTATTGAACAGGAGCTACTCAAATAGTTTTTGCTATTTATTACCTGTAATAAACTTGCTTTAGTAACTCTACTTAGCATATAGAGCATACAAAGAATTTTATAATACATTTATTACCGATTCACAAATGATTCAAATACTAGATAATATTACAGTAAGCTCTGACAAATAAGAAAAATTTCTTACAATAGCAGGTTTCAGACAAAAAGAAATAAGAACGATGATAGAATAGCTATTTCATAATCAATTGTGTACGAAATTTGAATCTGTGACAGTAACAGTTCTTGTTGATCCAAATTCTCAACGTTGTAGATTAAATATGATCATGAAAAGTTTTCAAAGTTCCCACCGTATTAATTATTCTTAATTAGATTTTACCATCATTGAGTGTTAGATAAATTCAAAATCAAGATGATTATAATATTAATCTAGCAGGCTCCATATTGTGTATTCGAAGCAGTTCATACGTGCTAGGATATAAAGCAAAAATATTATAAAGCTGTTCCTTAGTAGTATTTGACTGAAACATCGCTATACCGCTACCATTTAAACTAATTTAAGTGCGTATTATTGGATAAAGGAATTCAAATTGATTTAATGAGTAGAAACACTTAGACAAGCATATTTGTATTGCACTACAAACGGATCTAACATATCAGTAATACGTCGTATAGGATAAGCCATAATGATACGGGATTAAAACGTATATTGTTGGTGCCTTAAAGCTTAAGTAATTTGCTAAAAGAAAAACTCAGAATAATGTCGAATTATGAGACATGAAGTTAGTTTTACTACAGCAGCATAAATTGAGTAGATAAATTTCTATTTTGACTTTATAAAGCATTAAATCAGAAATTTTATTATCTGTAGTACCTTTAAAATTTATTTATTTTATTAATTAAGCTATAACAGTTTTATTGAAACTCTACTTTTTGAAACGTTACAAAATTTTTGGAGAGATTTAGATTCGTCCAAGTCTTATAGAGAAATCTCTTAAATTCTTATGCTTTAGAAGACTCTATCTTGTACTTTTATAGTTGCATAACAATCTTGAAATTCTACGTTACCTCAAAATTTTGACCGAAGCCTTTACTATTGGAATAGATAAGCCAAGAAAACTTTATAAACATATACGAGTAAACTGAATAAGATAATTCAGATAAGATAATTAGTATTAGAGTACTAAAAAAATTGTGCAAATTAAAGTAACACAACCATTCTAAATAGAGTAGATATTAGACTATATTAATTTACTGAATTAGTGAAAAAATATTGCAACAAAAATTTTTCTCTAAATTAACTTGAGCAGAGCAATTAATATGACGCTATCATATCATATATATATGGGTATACAAGGATAACAACTTTAATAATATTTCTTATTGATGGCTTCTATTGAATAAGCAAAATTAGTAGTATAAAAGAATTACGTAAGAAATAAAATCTTGAATAAGGTCTAGATATAGTAGTGCATAAGTGGAATTGCATTGACCATGGAAATATTGTAGAGTATTAAATTCATCTTTCATACGCATAGCCTACTGATCTAAGATGAGATAATTCGATGGAAATATACAGATATTCCTTAATTTATTAACGAATATAACGACACATAGTAATAAGCAGCAAGATTGATACGCTAGAAGGCAATGCGGAAGTTCACTTTATAATTTATTTAGCATTAGTTTTCATAAATGGATTAAGTAATTTAATTCAAAGCTTATCAAGAAATGTATTAAGTAGCCTATTGCTGCTATCAAAATTTAAGCTTAGCTAATTAATTTCAAGATATAAAAATTTCCATAACGGAGTAAACTTTTCTTAATTGTACGTGTTCGTACAATTATGGTATACGAGATACATTGTCTTCCGGGATGAAAATTTTACGTTACTGTAATATGCAGTATCATACTGTAGCTAATAGTGGTCAACAACTTACGAGGAAATTCAGATTTATTACTATAATTAATACTTTCAGAATCAGCACAGTGTGAACAACAAAGTGAGAGGAGTTTAAATTATAGGTATCAAAGAAAATTAAAAGACTATTAATATCTTTACGCGTGATTATTTTAAAGTTTTAATGTCTCAATCACTTCTATAATATCCTTTAAATTTCCTAGAAATCGATAAATTATAATACGAGCAAAATTTCAAGTTGTTGAGAAATCACAACAAGAATTACTCAAAACCTTGCTTTTTCTAAAAAAAAAAAGGAAAACTTCTCACTTCTCTTTGCAGGACAAAAGTTATTTTTGAGTAGTTATTAATGGTCAAAATTCCCTTAATTAATTTATTCGGTTTGCAATAACAGACAGATCCGTAATTTCTAAAATGTATCTTGACTCTTGCTTTACCGGTCTTAATTATATAATTAGTATTTGTATTTGCTTTCTAGATTAATTGTAAAACATTAAAGATGAATTTGAAACGATTGAATCTAACAAAAGCCTTGGATCAAGTGTAGGGACTGACGTATTAAACCTTTACATTTACCTTACTCCGGTCACCTATTTCAATTCAAGCGAAAGAATGCAATGAAAAGATAAAGACATACAAAGACTTACCTACTATCAAGTTATATACTTAATCGTTTGAATTGGATATAAACTTAATTCAATACATAGTCATGAAATTAATATCATCATTACTGACATACAGTACAGCAATCGGTGTTAGAATTTATGTAAGTCGATTTCTTTTACCTCAGTTCTGCCACGGTACGCCGTTATCAAATAACTATGAATGAATACTTAAATTAGGCTATATATCGCGTGAGTGTTACGGTGCGCCGTTACCAAATAAGTAACTGTTAATTAATGAATAGCTAAATAAGGCTATATGTCATGTGTGATAGCTTGTAGCTATCTAAGGATGAGAATATCTGTGTACATATTTAGTAATTGTCACAAAACAGCTTTGCAACAAGATAACGTAATATGCGATCAATAAGTTAATTTCTTGAACCACGTATCAACGAACGATATTTGCACTATCACAAACACTTTTGCTCTACTAGCAGACTACGCAAAGATTTAGACGCCTGGTATTTTACGTTAAACACTAAGTTTGAGAATCCATTTTATAACACGATATACTGCATTTATATACTATTCCTCAATAGTTCATGAGTCATAGTTAATACAATTAACATTAGAATCATTTACTGAATTAGATATTAATTGTAGCTACTGCTCCATTAATGCAGACAACTGTATTTACGATAATAGACATGTGATGACTAATACAGAATAGTCAGATTACGATATGTCCTATCACGGAACATTTCCACGATAATTTACAATCTACCATAAGTAAATTATAATCACAATGATTCGAACTGTAAGTCGATGATTTGCATTCCCTGCTATAACTATTAATTTCAGTATGTTTATAAGTATCACTGTCATAAAAAGTCAGTGCTATATTAAAACAGAGTATGTCCAAATTTGAAGTTAACTAAATAAGGATAGGCTAACAGAATTATCCTAACATAGGTATTTCTACAATACAGTACATAATACTATCACAGTAATGTATTATAGAGATAACGCTAACTTAATTCTCTTTGGTTAGCACTGGAATTCATTGTAGAAGTCGATTTAAGCGCGTATGTTAGTAGAATAAATCAGTAGCTGATCAAGAATGGTGTAAGACTCGCATAGTGAAGAATAATATAATATATTCAATTATGTGTGGAGTTCAGTTGAGAAATCGAGTTCTTATATATCACTAACATAGAAATTGGAGATACTAGGTGAATTAATACGAGTTATTATAGCTATACTAGAGATTCTTTACTTTGTTAATAAACGTTTCCTTTGTCACAAGAGAGGGTTGTGACAAGTACATACCTTGCTGACAAAATTCAGTATGAACTATTACAAAGAACGATGCCTGCCTATACATACTAATCAACTTGAAAGTCTTTGAAAGGAAATGTAAACGATATAAATTTTTTAGTTAATCATTAGTGAGGTATATACAGTAGTGGATTATCTTGACAAATTTTTCTATAACACAATATTAACCAAACCTTGAAACTTTATACCGATATGAAACAAGAGTATGCAAATATTTTTAATCAACTAAATTATAATTCCAAAAGATGCCAAGAAAATAAATTATTCATCCGCTTGCTATTATAGATCATAAATAGAATTTGAAACCCTTGCAGAATACATATCATTCTTTTCACCGTATTTGAGACAATTTATAAATTACTTGCTATTCACCTAAAAGATTCAGTCTTTAATCTTTTAATTCATATAACAAAGCCTCCATTGAAAATTGCTCTATACGTTTACACAGATGTTCTAATCTTACGATAATTCTTCTAAGCAGAATCATTGATCGGAATTACATATTAAATTTTAATTATTAGTCACTAATCCAAAACGATTTTTCTTGATTTTTCAGTTACTTTATCGGTCAGATTCAAAGTTAAGTCCTAGACATTGCCAATATCCGAAACGATTCTGTAAAATATAGTTGAGCTTATTTCAATATCAAAATATTTTAGCAATTCCCGTTTTTTAACTGTATTCCTTTTTATACCATATACAGTATCAAATTTGTACTTGAAGAATTATTAAGAGGAAAAGAAACTTCATTTCAGCTTCATATCGATTTGAATCCTCTTACAATCAACTGCATTTATTTTCAATATTTCAAATCTCAAGCTTAAGTCATTTCTAGTAACAAATTTTACTCAAACTTGTTCCTTTTCACTAAATCCCAAAGTCGTAAAATTTCCAGCTTATACGTATGTTTAACTCCAAGTAAAAGTATCAATTTAAGTTTGGATATATCGAATAGCGTACGACGTTGAGACATGGAAAACACAACTTTCAATCCCTCAAATCATTCATCACCGACATCACGAAATAACACTTTTATGGGTACAATATTTTTGGATGGCTATTTAACGATATCAATATGTATTATAGGAGTAATATCCAATGGAGCTGTTGCTTACATCATTATCACTTGCAAGCAATTTCAGGCTTCAACTTATATTTTCCTCTGTAGCATGTCTATAGCTGATGTTGTTGCTCTTTTTTCTGTTGCATTACATGTTATCTCGATGATAATTGTAGAAAATAATGTAGCATATACTGCATTCTTAGAATTTGGCTGCAAAGCCTATGGGTACATGCTACAAGTTGGTTTTACCGTTTCGACTCACTCATTAGCAATCATTAGTATTGATCGATATTTTAGTATTTGCCGCAATGCTAGTTTAAATCGAAAATATGCATTAAACACTAACCGTAAAATTAAATTGACGATTATCGTCACCTGGAGTTATGCTTTAGTCTCCAGTCTTCCAAATCTTTTCCTGACTTCAATGCATAATAATTTATATCGTGTTTGTGACTTTATGTCTCATAGTCAAAGATATGTAGCCATTTACTTGCTCGTATATTATACAATTAGTTATATTCTGCCGTTGTGCGTTATGACTATCATGTACATTAAGATCATATCTTATTTACGATCCACAGTTGCTAATACTACTATACAAGGACAAGCTTTGGAACATTCTAGAAAGCGTATAGTTAAAATTATTAACATGATGATTATTGTCACTGTTACTTATATGATAACGTCTTTACCTCATGTAACTTTAATATTTATTGCTGCTGTGCATGGCATATCTTTAACTACCTACATGCAATATGCTAATCCCAATATTGGTTTCGCCTTTGCTATAGCACTAGTGTTATCTCAAATTTCGTGGATACAAAATTCCTTCGTTTATTTAATATGCAACAGACCATTCCGAAATGAATTACTTCAATGTTGTAACTCTAAACATTCAAGAATTCTTCTTCATAGATAGTTCAGCATAGATAATTTGATTAAGAATTACTTAAAGTAAATACTTTTGGAATATCAATATCATTATGATCATCACCAGATCACCAATCAATGAAGATCATCATGTTATCTATCATGATCAATCATTTCACCGATATATTGATATTTACTAGCTATACTTACAGATTAAGCGATCATTCATTCATTCATATCTTAAATGCCCATTCTGAGACTAAAAGTTTCTCCTGTCTTATTTCTGGAATAGGTCCTGTATTGAAAATAAAATTTTTACGTTCCTATCATATCGAAAGATCATAAATAATGATAGTGTTTATAGTTAGATTTGCAAATCACCACGAGAACATTTGATATCTTGACCGAAAAATCAATTTTATGCCCTTAATACACTTCGATCTTTCAAAAATAGTATCATTTCCAAAAATGATTAGGATATAGATTAAAATCCCAAGCTTCAAACATATTTATACATTTGCTTTCAATGGATTGTTATTAAAGTTGGAATTGAATTAATGGCACTTTTAATATTAATATATGTAAATGTATAACGTTTGTTTTAAACTGTTTGCTTACATCCTAAATTAGCTCCCACCATTATGGTGTACATTAAAATATCATATATAAATTTTTTAAGTCTATTATTTCAGAATAATTATCCCTGATAGTATCGTGTAGTTTATACTATTTACGTTAGAATAATTGTCTCCTTAATTACCTAGTAATTTGTCTGCAAAATTTTAAGTTTAATTAGATTTCTTTATAAGATTTAAAAAATATTTCTAAGTATCATCGAACACAGATATACAGGATTGTAAATTACTATATAAAATTTTCACATTAAAACAGAATTAAAATGAAGTATTTTCTATAAAACTTTATGCCCCATTTGAATATAATCCTTTTATGTAACGTACCTGATATCCTCTTAAATGATTTAATTTCATGTAAATTCTCATATAGCTTCATAGTGAAATGCAAATTAGCCAGAATAATTAGTAGCTATACAATAGCTATTATTACGATATTGACCTTTTAATTAATTATCTAAAAGCTATGAAACCAGATAATTTGAAATATATCTCTTGACTACTAGTAATTAAAATCTTCATCTCATCCACTAGTACGAAACTAAGGAAAATCTTAAACTTTGCTTATTTTAAATTTTACGAAGTTAAATGCAGAGCTGTCACAAAACAGCTTTGCAACAAGATAACGTAATAGACGATTAATAAGTCAATTCCTTGAACCACGTATCAAGGAACGATATCTGCACTATCACAAACACTTTTGCTCTACTAGCAGACTACACAAAGACTTAGACGCCTCGTATTTTACGTTAAACACTAAGTTTGAGAATCCACTTTATTACACGACATACTACATCTATATGAACGTGACCGTATGCAAAATCGGTCATTTTGCATACTATCACGGAACATTTCCACGATAATTTACAATCTATCATAAGTAAATTATAATCACAATGATTCGAACTGTAAGTCGATGATTTGCATTCCCTATTATAAGTATTAATTTCAGTATGTATATATGTATCACTGTCATAAAAAGTCAGTGCTATATTAAAACAGAGTATATCCAAATTAGAAGTTAACTAAATAAGGATAGGCTACCGTCTGTAATGTAGTATATTCAGATTTTACTTAGTTTATGATAAATCTTGCTTCTATTGTATTAAAATCAGAACATTGTTTAAGAGTGTAATTTAACTTAGTATTGTGATTGTAGACTGTTAGCTATGTTTAGTATAATGTACGGTAGCGTAACTTCTATACTTATCCTGAGAGATATTTGGTAGCTATAACTATAGACTGTAGTGGTATGGACTCTATGCTAGAGTACAGATCACTATATACAGTAATGTGTTGAGTTACTAATAAGGCAATAGGTAAAAATTGAACTGTAAATCATATACTAGGATATGGTTAATTCATTATACTTTGGCTTATATGAATAATGTCTACGTAAATATTGTAGTCGTATCCATATCGGATTAATGATGGTCCGCAGTAGAGTAGTGTTACTAAGAATAGTTTAACTATGTGTAATATAAGGTAAAAGGTTGTCATGCGGATTGTAGCTGTTAATGCTACGAAAAGTATAATAGCATGCAACTTTAGATTATTCTATTAGTTCGTTCTAAAAGTCTTTAGAAGTAGTATTAGGTTAGAGTAGAGCTGTGTGTAGTTAATCTTTGTATAAGATTCAATAAAGCCCTTGTTTTTCTAAAAATTTGGAATTTCGCGATCGATATATATCACAAAGAGTTTCATTGTCTATTATAGAACTTAAGTCCTCGTTTCCTAGCTAATGCCTTCATATCTTACATTTACTTTGCCAGATTGGAAACCTTAAGTATTTTAACATCTTTCACTAGCTTATATATCTAACTTGAATAAAAAGCAATTTCTGCGGCTAAGTCTTATAATATTAAAAATCTAGCTAAAATATATGAATTAATTAGTCACAGCTATTGACATCACGACGCTATTTGAACTGAGATAAAATCTAGACCACATTCAAAACCGAAATTAACTTATTTTATAGGAATGTGTTCTGGCCTTTCCTTAGAAACTGTTGATAGAATAGCCAAACATTTATACTGCATAAAAATAAATAAATAGTGTATTCGTAGTATGTTACTGATATATTTATTGACAAGGTAACACTTAGATTAATTTATAAATACGGGTATACGATCTAGATTTAATGATTTATCTTTTTATAATAACAGTATGAGATTTTTATTTGCTCGAGTATTTCTTGATTACCAAGTCCTACTGTTATTGTTAGTGAAATTGATACTTTGAATATTGTTTTAAGATCTTTAACCCTAAGGATAATCTTCAATCCTGTTATATATTTATGCACAAATACATCTAAAGAGTGAATTATACTTCAGATCTCTTTATTTTTAATCTATTCCATAAATATATGTGAAAGAAAAAATTTGGCATCCACACTAATACCTGGGATATCATAAATATTAGTGTTTCTATCTTCATACAAACATCAAATGTTACCATATGCTTAATTTTGTTCAAAATGTTAGATATTTAAATGCCGATTTTTTAGACATTTGTAACGGTCGATAAATTGAACTAATTTACGGCTAAAATCTAAGCAAGTAATTCATAATGATCAGTAAATTAGAGTAGCATTGTTTACTCCACATTATAGATATGATTTTATTAGTTGCCTATAAATAATTTGCTTAAGATTACAAAAGTAAATTCGCGAAAAATAGAGCTAAAGTGTGCACTATGCGGTAAATTTCTGTTTACGTTATTGGCTACTATTAGCACGAGCCTACCGCTACTGCAATTTAAAGTAACTTCATATATGACTCGTGATCTTAAAATTACTTTATGAATTTCTGTCATCATTACAAATAAAGTCTCTTTCACATTTCGATACCATTTGATGAGCCAAGATTTCGTTTTGATATTAATAAAGCAACAGCTATAAATATCATCTGAATGACTCCAAGATAGACTTCAGTAAATTGCTATTACTTCAAATCCATTACACATTACGTGTTAGTAAGTCTGTGGCGCTTTTCAAATATGGATTTCGAAACATTCAGAGGCTAATTCGTGCTGAAAAGACCATGCAGTTAATATTTTTAATATCGGAGTAAAATATTATAGAAGTAAAGCTATTTGGATTAGACCATCACTTTATAAATAACTCTCCTGCTGTTCTCTAGATTACATTTGTTATGTTATATATTAATTAAATAAGCTATTCTGAAAGATCTATTCTTTTAGCCGCTTCTATTAGTCACATAGTAGCATGCATGATTTTTCTTTTATGGAATCTTGTATCAATTTGATTAGATTATATCTGTTGTCTACTTTATAATCTAGGGCCATTTCTTCTAATAGCATTGAAAAATTTTAATTTTTTATTAATCTTTCATAATTTCTAGCTATTATTACGGACTTTGAATCTCACGATACGTAACATAAGTAAATAATGACACTTTTCCTAATCAACTTTGCTAGAACATGATCGGTGTTTAGTAGCATTTATAAACTCTAAAGAAAGGCTGGCATTTCTTAATTAATAAACACTTTAATCCTGCATGACGTCAATTGCTGATATTAATTACGTATATATCAAACAATTTCCAAGATATTCTAAATTATGCAGTACTATGTAAATCAGGTTATTGAAGCTTTGTTGCTAAAATAATTGCACATAATCAAATTCAAACATTTCTAAACCATCGCTTCTAACCTTTTTTTGGTGGTATATCAAATCTTTTCTTGGATAAGCTGCAAGGTATTTATCAACATGATCGTCTAAATATTAATTCGAGTAATTAGTTTCACTCAAATTTATCGATTAAATACTGAAGATAGACCTAATTGCGTGACGTAATATTGTTATTGCAAGTGGAAACATTTGTGTTTTATCTCTTATAACGACTTACTTGATCACCATTCTTGATGTTAAAATAGAATATGACTCATATCTGACATTCTATATGGCTATATCATATTGTCATTGAACATTTCTTAGTTGATGGTCAAATCATTAATTATTTTCTTCAATTAATGTATCACTGTCGTAGCCAGCCCACGACAGGGAGACCTGGTCCTTTGAAGTTGTATGATAGCTAGGGCTACAACAGCCAAGTATGCCCCAACGGGCTAAGCATATACTAGTCTTAGACTTTTAAAATAGTTTTATTGAGTGAAGGTAGCCTTGCCATCCAAGACTACTCTGACCCCACGGTCAACCGACAACTGAACTGCTAGTGAGAGAGCTGGGCTTTATATACCCTAGCTCGGTTGCACTCGGTGCACAGCTTAGGTAAACAACTCTAAAACATACAGCTTTTGTATAGCCGTTTGCCTATATGGTTTAGTATGACAAACGGCGTAAACAACACTAATGAGTTATGAACTAATTGAGAGCCAATTAACAACCAAAGGCTCAGCACAAAGTAACAGAGATTACTATGGTGTGAACATTACTTATTACTTCTGTAAACACATTGTTCTGCACAGAGTCTACAACAAGTGTAATTAGACTACTAATAATGTTATAATTACTCCATAGCTAATAAATAAATGTTATTGCCAATTAATAAAATCTTAATTACTATTTACCAAGGCTAATGCCACAATTAATTGATGGAGTCTATACTCCGTCACAATCACTATCATTCATATCTCTGAAACGTTACTGAAATGATGCAGAGAAATATTATTTGACGATCTTGTCAATTCACATTCCATTTCACGATACAATTATCACAAACTCAGCTTTGTGATCGTCTAAACTTCACTACTAGCTACGTTAGGACTCCTATTAATTAAGGAGAAATACCGTGAGTTTGACTAACTACAGACTCACAAGTACTATGAGTGGCTAGAAGGTTGTTTAGCTTTATCAGTTTTATTCTAAGAGCACCCGAAAAGTATAGACCTTATCGTACAACAAAGAAATAACAACTACGCCGCGATGCACCATCTGTTCGGCCTTATATACGATCGCCATACGTAGGTACTGCAGTACAGAGAAACATGTCTTATATCATTTACTTACATTAGTATGAGAAACAAAGACATGAATCGCAAAATGACTCAGCATAGAGTCCAGTTGTAAACAACATTAATTGTATTATTCATAACACCTTAAGCTGAATTAAATAAACAAGATTGGTGCTAAGTTAAGACTAGCAGTTAACATTGTCATCGTATTCACAATTAATTCAGATTTCCATTAACATTTAATGTAAATATACAATAAACAATTTTAGGAGGATTACAAGCTAACCTACAAAATATAACGAGAGCATCGCAACAGCAATTTACCCTATGTTTTTCTTCATTAGTTAATTACATAAAATATTACAGTGAGACCTTACAATACGGAAAATTCTCTAGAATACTAATTGCACGAATATTCTTTATACTTCACGTTATCTTAGTATTATAAACTGTCATAGTAACAGATTGAAATCCGTCAGTGATTAACAAATAAAAGGCTTTTAATGAGTAAAATAATTTTTAAATGTTGTCCAGCTAGCTACGTATTCTTTGCCTAGTGTCGACTTTGAAAGGGCATTAAATCTTTCGTAAAACAATTATAAACTAATTAAATGGATCAATATAGACTTATTAGGCAGTAACTATAGCAATTGCGATTCTTATTGAATTAAATGGCATATTTCAGTTCATTAAGGTAAACTAATGGATCTCACATAATACATACCTCAGTACTTCGATCTCCCAAAATTTGTGAGGCTGCCGCATAGTTAGCTGGATATGTAAAGGTGATCAAAGATATTTCAAGAGTTTCCTACCTTTTTCAGGTATATATCAAAACGTAAATTTGGTATCACTTCTAGATTTAAGTCTTTCATATCAAAGTTCGCGATATTTGGCAGGTCTAGTGTGAAAGCAAATTCGTAAATGTTTGAATGATAAAGATTACGGCAGTACAGTATAGATAAAGCAATAGTTACTTCGCTAAAATGGATAATAACACGAAAATTTGTCTGGACAAATAGCTACAATGCAATAAGACATGATAAGTCAGTTAATTGAATTAGTTTAGCTAATTATCCATCGGAAAGTCACATCTCATCGCAAATGCTTTTTTAATCTTTAAGTTGGCCTTGCGTAAAATAATGTGTAAGTTATACATCTTCATTTTACACTTTGACTTAATTAAAATCATGTTGTCCTTATTTGCAGTGCCATTATAATGCGACACCGTCAAGTATAGAGTTGAGAACTATAACACGTGATTTGGATTCGAATGCTAAGTCTTTAAGATTTTTTCCATAAATCTATAAATTATTCAATCACTTTTACTTCATAAATGATTTCTTAATGTGATGTTTGCGTCAAATTTTCATTTTCAACAGCAATAACAATAGTGCAATAGCATTTGTTATAATCTTGCAAACATGCACAATGATTGAATTACAATTTTAAAGTAAAACTTCCAATTTTTACAATGCCAATCTGTGACAAATAACTTAATCAATTAATTGATTAAGAAATTATAATGCTAGATTTTTATCGTTATATTGCTTCTGTAAGCTTTTAGTCTTTATCACCTGCGATAAAATCCGATCATGAAAATTCAAATTGGTGGGAAATTAGAGCTTTATTATATCTAATACAAAGATTAGCTACACACAGCTCTACTGTAGCCGAATACAACTATTGAAGACCTCTAGAAATAAAAATCAGATGTATAATGCCGCTTGCTTTTATACTCTTCGTAGCCTTCGCAGCTACAATCAGCATAGCAGCGTTTTACCTAATGTTACACATAATTAAATTATTATTAGTAACTCTATTTACAGAAGCCATCATTAGTGTAATATGCAAATGATTACAATATTTGCGAAGACATTATTTCTATTACTCATAGTAGAATGATCTAATCGTATCCTAAGATGTGATTTACAGTTCCATTTTTACCTCTAACCTTATTAGTGACTCAACATTTTATTGTATCTAGTCATCTGCACTCTACAGTAGCATAGAATCTACCATTACAGTCTGTAAGTATAGGTTACTAAATACATCATAAGATAAATATAGAAACGGCACTACCGTAAATCATACTAGACATGGCTAATAATCTATACTCACAATACTAAGTTACTTTACATTACTACCATATAAGAAATTAAACTAGTTAGATTTCATTATGCATTCCTTACATTACAAGCATATTATATTTGAAAATACCCTACTTCATTTTAATGTTATGCACGATGGAAGGGGACATTTATTAAATGTCCCCTTCCATCGTGCATTTCTTATAATTTACCCTTCTGAGATAAGGACGAAACTAAGGACAGTTTCGTTTACCTTTCAACAACCTATAGATTAATTTATTGACTATAGTAAAATGAGAAGCATTCATACAACAACATTTTATGTTTTAATGTAACTATATCATATTATACAGATTTTGTCTTAAGACTAACGTGGAAAACGTTAAAGAATATGCTATTCAGATAAGTTGTTTCAATATTATATTGAAACCATTCCTTGCAAATTAGTCAAATTTCATAAGCACTTACCAT
>NW_002060969.1:0-892 GCF_000150275.1 Trichoplax adhaerens
CGGAACATCCTAACAACCAGTACCCAATGATTTTATCCGATGCCCCGAGATCTCGTGTCTTACCAATTTTGTTACAAAATCCCTATAAGAGCAAGCATTCAAATACTGATCAGTTTCTTTTTGATTTTGGTTAGAAAAATTCTGTAAGAAAAAGCTGATACTGTACATCATAACTAGCACAAAATGTTGTATAGGTAGAACATTGGAATTGTACCTTCCTCAAAGTTAAACGAATTCGGAAGTAATCTGTACATAATTGAGAAGTGACTTTCGGAATACGAGATATTTGAAAAATCTATAAAGTAACCCGTATACAATGGAAAAAAACCGCTGTTAATTATACAAAATCGTACTGTAGTGTGTTGCAAAACAAGAGAGCTTACGCATCCAATAGATGTTTAATGATTAATTTTAATTTCATTTTATTTATTTTAAAATGCTGCACGAGTAAGCTCGTATTGCTGTACTCGTATCACGCTCGAGTAATCTTGCAAATATCGCTCTTGGCAATGAAAGTCGGTTATTATAGTTAAAGATCATTGAAATAAATAAATAGTGAAACAGTCGTACGTGCACGCACTTGACCACGGAGAAATGCTGCCCTGGAAAGCAACTTGGATGACATTGCGAGTTTACAATTATACTTTCTCTTCAACTTTAATTAATTATAATTATTGAAGGATTCTTTCTTTCTGCCCGAGGTCCTTGCAGAGTTCGAAGAGTTTGCAACTTACTGTATAATTGCAGTACAGACTGTACACACTTGTCACTTGTGTGAATTAGGCCACCCAGCCAGCAAACACCTGGTTAGCCTAATGTGCATTCATACAAATGCAATGATAATGCCTTAATTCCTGACAGGACTCAACCCGATAAAGGACACTGGCTAGCG
>NW_002060969.1:942-78692 GCF_000150275.1 Trichoplax adhaerens
ATCTTGAATAAACTTTCCGCAGAACAAAATTTAAATGATCTAATAAAGTGAGACACTTACCGTAAAACTCCAGTCATGAACAGAGCAGATGAACTACAGTATATAATAACACTATTTCGAACTTTCTAAGCGATGCCAGACTTTAATTTCAGAATTACTACTTTACTACGGTGTAAAAGTATAAAACAGTGTAACCTTTAGCTAGTAACCCTAACCGAACCCTATTGCACGTTTATGTTTAAAAACAATCGAGTATTACCATATAAATGAGCTCGGTATGTACAAATTTTGCGGTAGCACAGTACAGTAACGTGACAACGTAAATGAGAATATGAGATGTACCGTACATACAGTACCATACTTACATTTCTTTTACCAGCTATGGTGCTGGAATTAAAATAACGCTGCCAACCTTGAAATTGTTGTGGAGGGCCTGCTTCCGACATAGCACGATATAATAATGATGTCCCAACTCTAAAAAAAATCTTCTAACGTTTGTAAAGTTCTGCACTGCCGTTTGCTGTTAGTGCAGTATAGTTTCGAACCTGTACAGTACCGTAATTTCAGTTGACCTTAAATAGAAGTGCGATTGAGGTTGAGGAATCTGGTTTGCTGTACAGTACAGTACTGTACTGTATTAGTTAATTAAACAACACTAGATGCACTGTACAGTACAGTACAGTACTCTAGTGTACGGTGCCTAATACTGTACACCGTATCATCATCACACGTGCGATGACTCAACTTCACTAACTCAAGCAGTCTTTGCTACGGTACAGTAGTAACACGGTACTAACACCAACCCGCCTAAGTTAGTTAGCATCCGCACTTATGTACTGTAGTACAGTACAGTAAGCTTTACCGCCATGGACTACTAGAGTCTTCTTCTAGCAGCCTATGGTACAGTACAGTAGTAAGTATACTATGTTTCTTTCCATGATAAACCTGGAGGTTCAACATTTTATTTTTTTTTATTAACACTAGTACAAACTCCCGTCGCTTTGCTGACGGTTTACGATAATGTTACTCTAGGCTTCCCCTGAAACCAACCAAAGTGACTCTTAAGATCATTGTAAGCCTCACCTACATCAGTTTAAGTTCTAAACGAAGCAATTTAAAAGTCATACGTACAGTAAACAGGGCCTACTCATGAAAAAATTTATACTTCTCTCCCAAAATCCCCCTGCCAGCCAATATTGAAAGATATTGAACGCATATGATATGAAATGATACATACTGTACAGTACTGTACACTGTACAGTGTACAGTACAGTATGTTACGTACTATACAATGTACGAATGTACAGTACGTCACGTGAAAACGGATGGCCGGACACCCATCTGAAAATGATGGTATATTACTTTATTAAACAACTGTATATATGTCGCGGTCTGTCAATACTACAATAATAAAATTACTTAATAATACTAAATACTGCAATAAAAAGTAATAAAAACATAAAGAGCCAATTGCTATATACTGCACAGTAGTATACGACACACTGCTGCAGCATCTAGTAAAAACTTTTGGTGTACTACTGAATACTAGACACTAATGCAAGAGTATGGCCAAAGAAGTGATTGCCAAGCAGTTAGCAATATCATCTCCAATAACCGCCATTCATTTCTTGCAATCATCTCATTTACTGGCCGGTACATTATTATATATACAGTATATGCAAAATGATAACATGCACTATGTTTCATACGTACACTCTGTAACATACTCATGGATAATTTGTTATGTAAAGTAAAAACTTCTAATATTTTAACTGCAAATAGGAGATACAGTTCGTACTTATCCTATGTGCTGTGTGCTTGCATCATTTATAATAACACAAGCACATTTTAAGTGGATATGTGTGTTTTACATGCAGTTGTCGCATCAAGCTTTAAATTTAGGTATACACGTACGTATATGCAAGATATTTTAATCTTAATCGTTATAAATTTGCGCAATTTAATTTAGGTGAAGGAGAATACTTACATCTTTTCGATGTTTTAACTGGTTGTAAGCAGAACACATCAAAAGTATTGCATGGTTGTAATATCCATGGAATACGATCAGGTTAACCATACGCGTATACATGATAGCATAGAATCGGTGTAATTAGCAAACACTAAAAAGTAAAATAATAAATGGCTAAGAATCGATACTGTGCTGTTGTGGATTTGTCGCTTACATTACTATAACTCTATGATTTCCTGCTGGCATAAATCGATCCATTACGTCTTGTCAGAGTACTATTTTAAAATATTTTCATTAATGTAATACCGTTTACTGCAATGAAGACGTACAAAGTATGAAAATGCGATCTTTGAGTTAATTACATCTTTTCACGTTAAAATAATTAAAGTAATCCGATGTTGACATACAGTTTCGGATAAGTACAGTACAATAGGTACGGTACGTCCGTAGAGCTCACTATTAGGCAATACTGCAGCTCGGCAGATTAGTTTAAAAAGATGTAATATTGTAGTTGTCGGCGAACTCCAATGATGATTGCTTGGGCATGGGTAAGAAATGTTTTGACGACTATTTTGTATATTTAAAATCAGCTTTTTCTAATAACGATTATGTCGTGGCAATATTTGGTGAAAAATGCCTCCGAATCATCAACGTTATTGGAAGTAGTGATCGTTATTTGTTTGAGTAAGTTCAAGTATCTATCCTGTGTGGCTACTAAACTATACCGCTTATTTATCTTATCCTGTATATTGAAATATGTGTAAAATGTGTGAATACCGAATTACCCTTAGCATGTAGATATCGCCCTTCATCTTATACGGCGTAAAATGTAAATGTATGTCAGTAGACGAGTGCATGTGATTATACTTTTCCATTATTATTATTTTGACACTTAATATTCAAGCGGCTATCAACTTCCAGTAAATAAGGACGTTGCCAATTGCATGATTACACCAATCACTAGTAATTCCTCACTACTCTGAAAAGCGTTTACGCTGTTTTTTTTGCATTTTTACTTTCTAGCCATCTAAAGGTCTTTAGTCAGTCAATAATGTTTCGGTATGTACTATACCTTTACCGTATTAACATCGCAACGATAATTCCATCATGATTAAGCGTTTCCTTCGCCCAAATTTGTATCCTCAATTGTAATTTACCCTAATTCCGTAGTTAGAAACGATCATGACTGTAACTTATTTGTATGACCCAGAATGGACACTTTGACCTCGGTATTCAATGTGAAATCTTGGATATGGGATGCTGCATGGATTTATGATAACAATAAAGACATCAGAACGAAGGTATGACAACAAGAATAATAATTATCTGCTCCTATGCAATGCAATTTTGCTAGTAATCATAATTCCAAATTGTAAATCGTGATTGAAAATTATCGCTGAATTAAATTTGAGATAACTTCATGTGCTACCTTATACGCTACTTTCAGGAGCCTATCCTCCTAGCTCTTGTGACTGGGTTAAATGCCGTTGTTATAGTAGAATGGAAAACCCTAAATGTACGTTACGTCGTGCAATGCAACCAGCAGTGTATGTTGTATCAGACTTTGGTGATTTATTACTTTATGAAATAGTACAAAGTTTCCACCACAGTTATTACTAAATTATCTTCCTTAATCGATCATGTAAATAAAGATATTCTGCCAGCTTCGTCAAACATAACTGTACTTTGCTCGAGCTAGCGCTGGGAAGTGGTACAGTTTATAATCAGATTTTATTATGGCGAGCCTTTTCTTCCAAGGAATCATTACAAGAAAAGAAACAAGTAGCAGAAGTTTCCATAAAGCTGATAGGACATGAGGTAATATTCTACTGCAGCTGTAATAAACCTTTAATCAATTACTTAATATATCCATATAAGAGTATGAATTATGTCACCATTTTAAGCACACTATATGAGCAGTGTAATTTCCAAATTAATTCACTTGTAGGGTGCTATTTTCTCAATTACTTTCGCTAATGAAAATTATCTCTGCTCTGCGTCCGATGATCGAAGTATACGATTGTGGCAAGTAAATGAAGATTGGATTTCAGATCCCAGAAAAGAAAGAAAGCCAGTAATATTATCTCCGTTAAAGACCTTCTATGGTCATAAGGCACGAGTTTGGGATGCGTACCTACTGTCTGATTATGTCATAAGTATTGGAGAGGTATTCAGAAATTTCTGATCCGTATAGATCACGACGAATTTTAAATTTGTCTCCTCTTGTTTTCATACAATTTGAATCTTCATGTCAGGATGCCTCTTGTATACTTTGGGACCTGGAAGGCAACATGATCTATTCGTTTAATGGACATATAGTACGTTTATTTGAGTATTACAATCTTTGATTTAGATATATAAACGTAGAGTCTTACAAAATATTATTTACGTCCTTATCAATTCAGGGAAAAAATATTTGGAGTATGGCAATTTCTCCTGATGGATCTCTTGCGGTAGATACAATTGATCTTTTAAGAATCGATGAGATTTCTGATGCTCTTATTTTTTATCTAATGGCATGACAGGCTACTGGTGGTGGAGATGCATCAATACGTCTCTGGCCTATTCTTAATTTTCATCCGCTTGGTAAATCTTCATTTTGGTTTCGTAATCAAAAATTTTAAGCCACAAGCTTTACTTGTCAACAAATTTACACTAGTGTTCCAATTCTCTTTTCAAAGTTGTCAATCAAACAATTACTTTGCCCGTTAATCTCGACGAAAGTGTTAAAACTGAATCTAAGGTAAAACTAATCGTATGTAAGTGTAGTTATTTAATCATATAGTACGGTATACATTGACAGCTTATCAAAGAATTGTTGAAAGGATTTTCCAAGATCGCTTGCTTTGTGGAATGCAACTTCAATACTGCTAATGACAGATAAGGGGTGAATATATAATCTTAAAATTTGACTTACTACATCATCACAATATTTGACACATTTGATCTTATTAGAGTTTTCGTATACATATCTGTCTGTTAGTTACTTGTATCAGTATTCTTGGGAGGTACAGCAACAAAATCCTGTAAGGAACGTCTGGAAATTATTATTTAAAAATATAAATTATGCATCGTATAGCATAATTTCCGTAAATAGACCACACAGGTTGATTGCGATTGGTAACCTTAGCGGAAGCATTTACATATCTTCGATTGGTATGATTAACGCATTAATCAGTTATTAAATTTGTAATAATTATAACTAGATACTGTTACTTTGTACGTCTGGTGACGGTAACGTCTTTAGGTTCTAACAGCAAAGCAGTCGAATTAGAAAATTACTTTTCCGGTAAAGTTTTAAGTCTGGTTTGGGCAATCGGTTACACTGACCACGAATCTGTTAACTTAATTGCTACAGGTCCAGAAGGAGTTATGGTATTATAAGTTTCATGCATTAGTTTTCTTAATTAATAAAAGTATTGAGACCGAGCATAATAACATGGTTATACGTATAATTTTTTAGGTTTGGTTTACAATTGTTAGCACGAAAGATGGATTGAAGACTTACCTTATGAAGAGCATGAATTTGCCTAATTGTAAGCATCGCTGGGTAACCTGTGCACAAATCATCAGCATTTCTAGTGTTAATGATTTAAGTCTTGGTAGTACGAGTAGCAACCGTACAAAGCGGAAGACATGTTTTATCATCTGTGGGGACAGACATGGAACTGTTCATGTATACGATGGAAATGATACTGATACTAGCGAAGTTCATCATAACATTAAGGAGGTATGATGTCATAAGATTCTGTCTTTGCTAATGGTCATAGTATGTTGTTAGTTTAATAATTATACATGCATCACTGATACTTTGCTAAATAGTGGACGAGTGATTTTATTTCATAATACCTACAATTATCAACTTGAATTCCTGATGATATCAGTTATCAAGAATTTAACTTGTTTTATAACCACTGTGGTTATTGCTGCTTTCTTTTCACTATAGGGTATTCTTCCGATTAATTCATTCCGAAATTTGCATGGAGACAACGGTGTTACGTCGATATGTAGTTCTAGAAATCATGTTTTTACTTGTGGTAGAAACGGAATGTATTGCAAGTTTCTAAAAACAGAACGTGGTATTGAGCTAATTGAAAAACTTAAGGTAAATGACTACCGCTTGTATTGCTGTATTTTAATGATACACTTTTGGCTAGCTTTTTAGAAACTTAGCTAGATTTTTGAAAGTTTTATTCGTTATGTAACTAGGTTCCGTTTAAAGGGTTGACTTGGATAGAACGTTTAATTACAATCAGTAATGGCAACTTAATAATAATCGCGTTTCGTTCGAGCAATCTTGTTATTTGGCATGTGGAAAGAAATGAAGTTATTTTTCAAATGGAATGTGGAGGAGGGCATCGTGGCTGGGATATTTGCCTAATCGAAGAAGTCCGCTTTAATTGATAAATATTTTAATATTCGATATTTGCCTTTAAAAGTCTTAACATAGTACGTACTCAAAATATTGATTTTCCGTTTTATCGGTTCTGAAAGGATGGGGGTGTAAGAGGTACCTTCGCTTATATTAAAGCAACAAAAGCCTGTATTTGCAACTTCACTTTGACAAAACCTACTTGTAAAGTAATTTTAAAGGTACTATGCTAATACGGTAGTAAAATCCTTGAGTTTACTGAAGATATTCAAGAAAATTATACGAAATTATCCCGCCTATTTGTAATTAGGAATCACTTCATGGCAGAGAAATTACGGATATTTATCTTTTGGATTGGCGGCGAAAACCTCTTGGAGCTAGTAAGAGATCTGTACAGTATTGTATTTAATTCTTTTATGTAGAATAAGAATCACATTTTTATATTCATCGTATTTTTAAGTTTGCATTCGTAATAATCTATGTCACTAAAAAATCATGAACTCATGTTTGTGGAATAAAGCAACATCGCAACATTCAGGGATAACGGTCACTAGTAGCGAAGATACAAATATGACTATTACAGCGCGTATCCAGTGAAGTTACTAAATACCGAAGTATTTACAACAGTTTACTGTTTAGCGTTCTTCAGTAGACAGTTTACTTTTAGAGTGTTCAAAATTAAATTATTAGATAATTCTGAAAGAGTTATATGCTATCGGATATGCCTTAACATCAATAAAGTTACTGGAAATGAGGGATTTCTAAGAAGATTGAAAGTATGCCGAGACCATATTTCGAGTATTCGAGCAATCGTGGGCTCACGCCTGCAAAGTAATCTTGATGGTTCTGAGCGAGGCCGGATTATCATTTTATTTACTGCTGGTGGACGAATGCTTCTAAAGGCCTGGAAGGTAACTCTGCCAGCTTGTGGCGATGGTGACGTTGCACTGAGTCAGAATTATAACGACTCCGATGTTACTCTTATTTCTGAATTATCACAAAATGAAATAAATTTCCGTAAAAAAGTTAAAACACAGCAAGATTCATCATTGGAAAGCCGTATCATGGCTCTTGCATCTTTTTGTATTGATCAAACCATTTATAGCAAGTTTACTGACGAAAGCATATACTTCGTTGCTGCCGCTTGCTCTGACGGATTAATTAGGTACCGCTGCATATTTTAAAGATAACAATAATTGTTGATATTTACGTTCTTAACTTTTTTTATCGATGTACTGCATTTCAGACTATACGGGTTTTATGCAATCAAGAAAAAATTTAAGTTTATTGGGCAATTGAGTTATCATCAGCATTGCATTCTTAGTATTGATTACTTCATCTATAGCTCAGATGCAAACCGTTATTCTATCCCCTTTTTACTTAGTGGTGCGACTGATGGCAAAATTGCTATTTGGCAAGTCGACACTGCATTATTGGACCAGTTTTCCTTATCACAAGAAGAAGTCTTGCTTGATCCTAAATGTAGTTAGGAAATTTGACGCTATTACTTGCTAAAATTATATAATAATCGTAAAGTCTTCTGAGATGAAACGGGTCTATGTTATTAAGATTATTTTATGATGTGTGCGTGTATTTCTCAGTGAACTAATACTGAATTTCTGTAGATAAACCTGACGTCCTGAAAGCCCATGCCTGTGGTGTTAATAAAATCAATGCGATGCGAGATCCTGGTAAGAAATTACACTTGTGTTGATTAATTATCATGTGATTATAAAAATTTTTGTCAGAGTGCAATTGGAGTTATTTTACAAGAAGTCTGGAATGAAAACGATCTTAAGTCATGTCCATCAATTTTGTTCTAATATGACAATACAAGTAATAACGAATAGGTATCAGATAACTAGCGCAGGAGACGACACAAAAATCTTTCTGTGCTGCATTATCATAAATGAGAGCGGTAATGGTTGCGTTACTGTCTTGAATTCTCAAATTATCGACTCTGCACATACTGCTTCAATAACCGGTTCGTCAAGTGATGTAAATTTAACCGTAATTAAATACTTTAAATTATTAAATGTCTAAAACTCCTTTTATTACAACGTAGGTATCCAGTTCTTGAGCCCTACATATATAGTTTCTGTATCAATTGATCAACGTTTAAAAATTTGGTATATCCCAACTGATGCCAAAGTAAAGAACTCTTCCTAGTTGTACTCATATTTAGAATATTTATTAGTAATTGTAATTAATCACTTATAACATATTGTAGTTTTGTTCAGTAAAGCGGATATTCTCCAGTTTTGTTAATGTTGCCGACGCTTCAAATCTACATGCTTGTCCAATCGGGTAAGAAACATTTAGCTTTTTTAGGTTATTAAAGCAAAAAAATTGAAAATTTCGCACGAATAGTCAATGCGAAACGATATTTCTGGTTATAAATTTCTTTTAGAGCAAATGCTTATTGAGAAATTGTTTCACTTAATTTTGTGACAGATGCAATGAATGGATAATAGGTATTTGCGGCACTGGTATAGAAATTTTTCACGTTACTATAAAGCCTGATGAACAGTGAAAAATTCTTGATTCCATGTTTTAATCCGAAGTTTATTCATAAACTCATCGGCGTTAAAATACATCAATAAACGGTCGATCAATTAGCGGAATAATTGATATTCCATCTCCCTTATTATTTTATACAGATATGCACATCACTATTAGCCGTATAGCTAGGGATTAAGATAGCGCAATCTATATAACACGTCCTATATTCATCAAGAAAAAACCTCAATCAAACAAAGGAACGATGAATTGGAAGTATTTCGGATTAAATTTCTATTATATAACTAATCATTCAACTTATATATATACGTAGCCTTTATTACCGACGACAGTTAAACGCAACTCGATACTAGATCGCTACCTCACATAGCAGATGTAATTATACAGCATTACCCATATTACGGTATCCATTGCGAAAATCCTGCATATTAATCAATTGCTAATACTACAGTATGTTGTGAATACGCGTATCAAGAATTTCGATCGATATTAATATGACTATACCATACTATATAAATTAGGTCTTAGGATCTTTACGTTAAAATAAATTTCAATTCCTCATGCTGCGTCTTTTCACTATGTTTTCCAAGATATACTTGGCAGAACATTCAGGGAAATTAGCCATGTCGTAATAATTCGGAGATGCTGTTACGAGCCTGTTAAGAATATAAAATCAACAAGCCTATAACAATCAAATGTATCATCATAACTGCACGTCATGTATACTGACCAATCTGGTTTCACTTCAGTGACCGTCCGGATATAATTTTTGGTGGTTAAAACAAATTCGTTATATATGACCCATTCTGGCTTATGAGACAAACATGTTGACGGATGTAAATGGACGACTTGATTGTCTTTAACTGTTAAATAATGACCTGCCCTTTCTAAATGTGCAGCCTAAATAGAATTAAGGTTTCATTGAAGTATCCAGTAAAGTATAAAGATACTTCACTTTAAAGTTACAGAGATCTACAGTAAATCCATACCTGCATAAAAAATCCTGCAACTAGAGCTTTCCGAATATTGAGGTAATAGTCTCTGCTATTAAAATCTGTGCTCTTTCTTGGTAAACTATGCTTGTCCATAATACCCGCTAATTGCTGACGTACATTGTCGGCCGATTTTAAGGACCTGCTTTGTAAAAAATTGTCGTAACACCATTGGGAATCTTCCTTATCTACTCAATACAAGAGCGTTACGAATACATGAGCAGCTTTTCAGAAAAAATCCACTGTTATATTGATAAAGTGTTAGCAAGTTGAGAAAATTCTTACTTTGCTTATATGCATGATATACATTTAAGAGAGTTAAATGATCACCATCAATATGACCAAATTTCGCTTTCGCTTCGTCTGCCGCTTTTTTTGCATCATTAGGTCGTAAAAATACTTGCGGAATAGAAAGCATAGATGTAATAGACAAGATTTCATTCGAACAATTATAACCGGTACTTGCGATAAGCATTTTAGCAAGCTGAGGATCTAAGGGAAATTCAGCCATTAGCGATCCAAGATCAGTTAAATCACCGTCATCGTTGAGAGCACCAAGGTAATTTAATAATTCTAATGCCCGCATTAGGGTTTCGGGAGCTATTTAGTGACAATTTATTGACATTTAAATTCCTTAAGATTCACCATCGTTGTTTAGAGGCTAACATATTGACTGATTAATTAATTTAGTTATACAAGTAAAATATCTAACCTGGTGGATCCATAAAATCGAAATGTACTAGATCGTCGATACCTAGTTTTTTTAAATGTAACACTACAGTTCCCAAGTTAGAGCGTAAAATTTCAGGATAAGTATTCTCTTGCATTTCTGTCTGGAAAGCCTTTTCGGTATACAATCGAAAACACTTCCCAGGCCGTGTACGACCTGCTCGGCCAGCTCTTTGCTGAGAGCTAGCTTTAGAAATAGGCGTAACCAACAGTGACTCCACTCTTATTCGAGGATTATAAACCTATTTTAAATAATTTATTTTATAATAATAATTACGTAAGCTCGATAAAACTCGAGAGAAGAACTTAGATGGTTGTAACTACTTTTTGTTTCGCAAAACCAGGATCTACGACAAACACCACTCCATCAATGGTTAACGACGTTTCCGCAATATTAGTTGAAATCACAATCTTGCGACCGATCCGTTCATTTCGAGATGGTGGTGCTGATTCAAAAATTCTCTGCTGCGCTGACGGCGGCAGAGTTGAATATAATGGAATGACTTTAACATCTCCAGCTTCATTTCCCAAATTTTGAACTTCCTGACGAATGCGTCGACAAGCATCTTCAATTTCCTTCCGTGAGCATGTTCAAAATGATATATAAGCAAATCATCAATGAAATAGTCAGGATTACAATATCTAGATGTTTGCATTAACAAATTAGAGACCTCCTGTCCAGTGAGAAAAAGTAGAATATCTCCCTCAACATCTTCGCAGCTATGAATTTGTATCACTGTACGGATTGCTGCTTCAAGGTAATCTCTTTCAGGTTCAGGGGTATAGAATATTTCAACTGGGTGTGTCCTACCAGGAATAGTCTTCATTGTAAGATGCAATCCAAACAAGATGTACACAGCATTAGTTACACAATTACAGGTATCACAACAAGAGACTCCGAAAGAGTGGTCATTACTGCGAGAAAATAGCAACGGTATCAAAATAGCTACCCTTACAAATTTCTATGCCGTAATAAGAGAAATACTACATACGATAAATTCTTACCAAAAGTGGTGCACCTTCAAAATAGTCCTGAAATTTTCCAGCGTCCAAGGTTGCGCTCATGATGACAATTTTTAAGTCTGATCTATTACTAACGATCTGAAATAGTAGTATCCGGATAAAATCTGAAGTTATTACGTTATTCTCGAAGCTAACTCGGTTGACACTACATTCATGCTATAACAATTCCTTCCTAGATAATTAATTTTTTCGCAAATATACGGCTAGTATAATATCTTCATAGAATAAGTGACAGGAAGCAGCGATGTGAAAAGTATTTGTGTAAATAAGCTGATCTAAAGCATCATTAACGTCCTTACCTACGGCTCTAGGGCATTAACGACTTTTAATATGTTTTATATATATAAAAGCATAGTCATAAATACAGAAATAATCTTTTAAGCTACATAATGAAGGTATAACCACCTCTTTCAGCAACCCCATCAAAATATCCGTAGCCAAAGTACGTTCGTGGGCTTCATCGAGTAAGATCACACTGTACCTTTCTAGTAGTGGATCGTTCATGGCCTCTCTCAATAGCATTCCATCTGTCATATATCTGTCAATAAAAAATGTTATAATGCTCATTTTCAATGAGAAATTGAAATAGGGTGATTCGGAGATAACTAACAGCGTTAGGATATTAATTTAAAAAATGTTAATGGCATTATATACTGCATGTGCTATCACAATCTTCGCATTGTTTTCTTACTTGAGGAGAGTGTTTGGACTTGTACAGTCTTCAAATCGAATGCTATAACCAACTTGTTGTCCAAGCGTAACGTCCATTTCCTCTGAGACACGCTGAGCAACACTCATCGCCGCAACACGTCGCGGTTGCGTGCACGCAACGCCTCGACGACCGCTTACTAACTCCACACACCATTGAGGAATCTACAGCACATGAAAATATAACAAGTATCCATGACAAAACATTACCATAATTGCTACATAATAAGAAGACGTCAAAAATACTCTAACAAGTGCAGAATATACCCAGTAATATACTTTTTATCTCAAGAAAGGTAGAACTATGTAATGTAGTAAGATATGTGATTAATTTGAGATAAGATAATGGGTTATATCACTGCTAATATCATGCTACTTACGTATGATCCACCCCATACATCCCTCTGTTTAAACTGTAATAGAGTACTAAATCATAATTTTCGAAGTTTACTGCATTACAGGAATATTTCAATCTATTCAATTCACTTAAATTTGTGCGAGTATAGCGTAATCTTCGAAGACTTGAGTTAAATTAAAAATAATACAGCATCGCGATATCTCCGTAACGTCATGTATTTACACAGAAATTTTAACTTTAGACCTTAGCTTTAAGTTGATACTATACCAAGTTGATGCGACCATTGTTATTAAAGTTAAAGTTATCAAATTCAGGGACTTTCCCCGAAAAATAGACAAAAGCCAAAACGGGGTCTACAGTACCGTACTGTATACTGTATACTTGTACAGTAGTTATAGTAAAGTAAACGACATTGCCGTACTGCACAGTGTACAGTATAGTCATGCGTATAGTAGTACTGTACTGCAAACTGTTTACCAGGCGAAAAGGCGCGCACCTGTGTCGTTTTGCCACTGCCAGTTTCACCAACCAGTACAGTCGCTTGGTTTTTTCGCAAGGTGGATAAGATTTTTTCTTTATATTCCCATACCGGCAATTTTGTTCTCTTCTTCAAGATATCGTAATATCTATCACTGTACGCCTGTTTATTATACGGATTAATGTTCGATCTATTTTCGCTATCCGGAGAATGAAATAAATAACAGTGTGACAATATCGTCGTTGTATTGTAACTACTTAGTTAAGTACTCGCACATTATGTACACTACTAAAAATGATAGTAAACCAATAATTTGCGACGGAGTTAATTTCTGTAACTATCAACTGACATACTGTACACTGTACAGTACACTAGAATTAATCGGATTCAGTCCATTTTGATTATGCTCTGCTGCACTGTATAGAGTATATTGTTGCTCATTATGGTCTAAAAAATTTCAGCTCTTTTTTAACATACATAACACTATAGCAGTATACATTGAATTATAGATTGAAGTTAAAAATAAACCATCTCTACCTTCCATACCTCCTAGCACCGTCCGTAACATTTCGTGATTGCCCATTAGATCTTAAAAGTTATTGTCAATATTTTAACAATTGGAAAAGTTTAGCCTGATTTTTTTCATCACGTGCAAAGAACTTTTTCTTTCATATTTAATCCATTGCAAAGATTATATCGTATGTCATGCATAGTATCTAACGCTAAGGTAATAAAAGAAGCTTTGTCTCATACCCAACGTCCAATCTTTTTTTTTTGGAATCAACCCGAGAAGACGGTTCCACATCAATTCGCCGTTTTTGATTTTCAGACATGGCTATTCCACTTATAGCTCAGGGAGCAATCACTATCGGTATCTGATGGGTATAATTTACGTTATAGTTACGGTTCACTGTACTGTACAGTACAGTACAATACCGTCTTACTTTACTGTACTGTACACTGTACAGTACGTACTGTACTGTATGTAAAAAAAGGTGTCCAATGTTATTTGTTCACAATACTGTGCACTACAGTACTGTACTGTACATTACTGTGAGCAGAAGGCTTTTCGCTGCAGCTTACAGTACGGTACAGTACAGTATATAACATTAAACATTATTATCAACAACGCTGAGTACTGTACTGTACAGTACAGTATTTCCACATTGCCTGTACTGTACAGTACAGTACTGGCTGCACTCGATACAGTAGTCTGTACTGTAATTATACTGTACAGTACAGTACTGTACTGTACTGTACAAACTGGAAAGAGAAGAGTGACAACGCTTTGTACAGTACTACAGTATGAGTACAGTACTCCTGTTCATGGTTGTACAGTATACAGTGCAGTACATGTACTGTACAGGTAAATTATTCGGTTTAGCGCTGCTCGCCATTTAGCAATACTGTACAGTACTGTATTCTCCGCATTGTCGATCTGCATGGACTCTTCCGTACTGTCGTGAAACTCCGCTAGCCAGTGTCCTTTATCGGGTTGAGTCCTGTCAGGAATTAAGGCATTATCATTGCATTTGTATGAATGCACATTAGGCTAACCAGGTGTTTGCTGGCTGGGTGGCCTAATTCACACAAGTGACAAGTGTGTACAGTCTGTACTGCAATTATACAGTAAGTTGCAAACTCTTCGAACTCTGCAAGGACCTCGGGCAGAAAGAAAGAATCCTTCAATAATTATAATTAATTAAAGTTGAAGAGAAAGTATAATTGTAAACTCGCAATGTCATCCAAGTTGCTTTCCAGGGCAGCATTTCTCCGTGGTCAAGTGCGTGCACGTACGACTGTTTCACTATTTATTTATTTCAATGATCTTTAACTATAATAACCGACTTTCATTGCCAAGAGCGATATTTGCAAGATTACTCGAGCGTGATACGAGTACAGCAATACGAGCTTACTCGTGCAGCATTTTAAAATAAATAAAATGAAATTAAAATTAATCATTAAACATCTATTGGATGCGTAAGCTCTCTTGTTTTGCAACACACTACAGTACGATTTTGTATAATTAACAGCGGTTTTTTTCCATTGTATACGGGTTACTTTATAGATTTTTCAAATATCTCGTATTCCGAAAGTCACTTCTCAATTATGTACAGATTACTTCCGAATTCGTTTAACTTTGAGGAAGGTACAATTCCAATGTTCTACCTATACAACATTTTGTGCTAGTTATGACGTACAGTATCAGCTTTTTCTTACAGAATTTTTCTAACCAAAATCAAAAAGAAACTGATCAGTATTTGAATGCTTGCTCTTATAGGGATTTTGTAACAAAATTGGTAAGACACGAGATCTCGGGGCATCGGATAAAATCATTGGGTACTGGTTGTTAGGATGTTCCGGATTAGTTTTTGGAGCCGTTATTCTTGGTGGAATAACCCGTTTGACAGAATCTGGATTGTCTATGGTTAGATGGCATATTATCAAAGGTATGAAACCCCCAAGTTGTCATGAGGAATGGTTAAAGGAGTTTGAGACTTACAAGTTGTATCCGGAATACAAATTGTAAGTATGTTACTAGATCTTCAGATATGTAATTCAAACTTTTACAGTAATATTTATGTTTTAAATTAACTGTAAATTCGCTATTGATCCAATAGATATCAGGGTTGGTGTACTAAATCTTTTTAAAGAATAATTTGTTTATGATTATAGCTCGATCATATGAGCGTACCTTTATAATATAATAATAAAGCAGAAAAGGAAATGTTAATCTTCTGTTCACTAAAGTAGTATGCAATAACTTTTCTTATTAAATTAGTGGAATACTACAGTAGGCACGATAGTATCTCATTCGCGAAGCTTCGATTTGGCTTAGTATGCTTTACAGTTCTATAAACATGGTCATCTGTTTCTGTACTATACGGTAGCTGATGCTTGTAAATAAATATAAATTAAATATAATGGTGAATGGACAGTAACAAGGAATTTCGTACTCATGGTAACAGTGATAACATGCCAATAAGCTTTTTGGGTTGATAAAAAAGTGTCATATCATTTCGTTTGATTTAAATGGGATTTAAGCTTACTGTAATTCACTTTATAACTATGATAAAGTATTGCATTTACAGTTAGATTTGTGATGTAAAATTTTTTGGTATTTATTTCTTACAGCTCGAAACATAATATTACGCTGGAAGAATTCAAACGAATCTTTTACATGGAATATTTGCATAGAATGTGGGGTCGCTTAATTGGAGTTGCTTTCGCGGTACCAGCGGTATATTTCTTAAGTAGAGGACGAATCTCGAAGGCTATGAAACCTAGACTCGCTATATATTTTTCTTTGCTAGTTTTTCAGGTATTAACGTATAAATTTTATTCTCGTCCTAAACGCTACATGAACTGCAAATTGTTCATAATGTGGTTAATGAGCATTTCTAATGCTGCTACCTCAGGGTTTACTTGGATGGCATATGGTCAAAAGTGGTTTAGTGGAGGATAATCGGACACGTAGTATACCTCGTGTGAGTCAGTATAGACTTATGGCTCATCTAGGGTCAGCTTTTCTGTTGTATGCCGGCTTATTTTGGAGTGGACTATCGTATCTTATCAAGCCTAAACAAGTATGGTTTGTTCGCTTTTGATCCTGAAATCTATATATTGATACGAACATTTGCATTTATTGAAATCTAGCTATCAGAGAGCCCAAAATTAAAAGCGCTGCGAATTCTAAGCCATGGAAATTTAGGAATAATTTTTACCACAGTTTTAGCCGGTTAGAATTTACAATTTGTTTAGAGTTTCAGGGTTCTATATATGGATCTCTCTAGATAATAATTAAACTTTCACAGTTGTTTGATACCTGCGGTAAACTTAATGCATTCTACATCACTACAATCCTTGTTGAGAGTAGGTGCAATTGTGGCTGGTTTGGATGCCGGCTTGGTGTATAACTCATTTCCAAAAATGGCTGGTAAGTGGATACCCGAAGACATTATGGCCATCTCGCCAAAATGGAGAAATTTTACGGAAAACTCAACAACTGCTCAATTCACCCATCGTGTTCTAGTTAGTTCTTAACGTCTTAATGTCCTATTATAAATAATTGGTCATAGTAAATGCTTCAATGAGCAAGAATATAACAGTGCATATTAGATTGATACTGGCTATGTACGTATGTATTTACTGATCTAATATACACGAAATTTTGATTTAGGGTCTAACAACTCTTACAAGTATTTTTGGTTTATGGTGCTTTGCCAGGCCATTGACGTTACCGAGGCGAGCTCGTCTAGCGACGAACTGCTTATTAGCTATGTCTGGAGTGCAGGTAAATACTACATAAATCATTTCAAATAATTATAACTATACTTACCGAATTTAATCATTTTTTAATTATAATAAACTCAAAGGTTTCACTGGGAATTACTACGCTGCTGTACTATGTACCAACCCCGTTAGCAGCTTCCCATCAAGCTGGCTCATTGCTTTTATTTACGAATGCGTTATGGCTTGCGTACGAACTGAGAAAGATGAAATTTTAAATCTCTTTCTATATAAATCATGCAGCTTCTACCGAAGATGGATGTTAATTGTAGCGGAAATCTAAGTAGTCTGCGTGCAAGCTTAGATTCATACAATAAACTGAATCATCTTTTCGTCTGATAGGTCGGTGAAAAGTAGCCGAAAAGATAAATTTATTTATTGTCTTAAAAAATCTGATGGGTTGTGTAATAGAACAGATACACATTAGAGAAGTTTAATGGTTATCACTCTCATGAGAACCTTTTTAGGCTATCTACAAGAAATAGCTGGGATGGGTAAATTATAAAAGAGTCAAGGAGTTATCATACAGTGAATTAATTCGCACTTTTAAAATATCGAAATCGTAATTAGATGAATGTAAAACTTTATTATAGATCACTGATAGATTATAGTTATAAATATTAAAACTTTTGAATACAATTTAAAGATTTTTAAATTCGGATATACATCTGAAACGTAGGAGAGATGTATAAAAATTTACCATAAATCTTCATAAAGAGTGGTACGGTATTATTTGCACGCGTCTATATGACATAACCAGATATACATCATGAATGATTAGAGCCTTGTAATCAATGCAACAAGCTTGTAACTTATTTTTACATTGTTATAGTAAAAATACTCGTTTTAATTCGCTAAACGGGTAACTAGTATTAGTTCGTGGACAGATTACTGTTCCATGGTTAGAATCGGCTAATTTCAGTAGAGCCTGTATAAACATACGAAGTCAAAAAGCTCACGACAAATCACAAGAAATTCTAATCTTTGGCATAAATAAAACCATCAAGGAAATTCAATTATTTTTCGTTATGTCGCACCTTCTCGCTGTAAACCATTCCATTTGGCAACATCATTGGAGGATTGTTACCATTCATTTCTTCGCCACTTATTCTGCATACCAAGCGTGAGTGAGAACAGTGCGAAAATGGCAGAGTTCGAGCTATTTCATTGAAGTTACTGCTACATATTGGACATTGCAAACTCTTCTTGTTTTCGTCGTAGCAGTCACTGTGCATCCGTAGTTAAGGAACTAAAATCTTGCAGTAGCAATCTTTACTGTTATAAAATATATCTTATGCAGTAACTTCAGTACAATTTACAGCTTTTTAACTTAAGTAAATACAGTACAACAATATAGCTAAAACTGCGTAATGTTGACATATGATACGGAGTTTTTAAAGACGCCAGACCAACTTGAAGGATAACAGAGAACATTGATCGTTCTTTAAGTTGATACAAGGAAAAAATATCATCCCGAAACTGTCGCAGTAACATTTTCCATCGCTGTGGATCATACATATCCTAAAGAACAATATCATTATTTTACAACAAACACAGCACTGAGTTGCTTCATGGTACCGTAATGTACATATTTCTTTACAAAATTTTGCTGACGAAAAGAATCATACCAGGACTACTGAAGATAAAGAGTCGTTTTCTGTCTCCCTTTTGCTTCAGTAGTCCCTGCCGTATGCAGCGTGATACGGGTGCAGTTATAGTGTTTAAATATAGGCCTATGACATAAAGTATACTAAACTATCAGCTGTATGTACACATGTGTTTCCAGATACCAATTTACTGTTACGTACAAATCAGAGTCGACTATGGGTACAATTGTACTTCGTGCAGTCATTAGGAAATGATAGTAAGGTTAAGGGCAGAAAAGATACATAGACAATAGATTATTACAGTATAACTGTAGCTTGCAAGTGAAAGCGAAGGAAATAGTAAACATTTTCTAAAAGAAAGTGCGATGAAGTGCATGATGGTATTGATATCAAGACAGTATACACGATCATAAACGTACTTGGTACGGTTGACAATTGGTATCTATCTGAAAAGCCAATAACCCCATTGCACGCTTCATTAAGTCACAGCTGCTTGAATCTATATTAGAAAAGTGTCGCCTTGCGTACCTGCATATTGATCAATAATTCATACTTTTAATTGCAGATTACACTATATGTGGTCAAACATGAAGATAGTATTGTAATATACGCTATACTCATTGCTTACTTTACTGCATCTAATCGCTTTCCTTCCCGGATGAGTTCGATAAATTCTTGCATTCGTAAATTAAACTCTAACGTGCTCTAAACGTGATGTAATTCCGTTTTGTAATCATTATAAAAACAAACCCGTATAAATAGGTATAAAGTGAAATCGTGGTACCAATAAATGAACGATACTAGCCTAGCATACTTATATTCAATTCTACGTACAGTACCTTAATTTTTTTTAATCTGGACCTATTATCAATACACCAGTTTAAGCATAAAGTGATATTATTAGCTTGCAAGGAAGCTTCAATTTTTCGCGCAACGGTGAAGATTTCGATGTTGCACAGCCCCTAAAATTAGTAATGTTAAAATAAAAATCTTTAGGATAAAGCTACGAAAATTAACTACTTAATTAGTAAACACTGGCAAGCATCTTACTACGATGTCAATTACAGCTAGGCGCAATAATTACTTAATAGTTCGTTAACTGAACAGCACATTGCTGTATATTGCATCAAACCTCAATATCAGATTCTTCCATGAGATCAATTGCAGCCTTGTAATATCCTTGTCGTAATAGATGATCAACTATAAAACGATTGCAGCGTTTCCTCTGCCACATAGTAACTGTAAAATCATTTTCAGGCAAATCTTTCCTGACTTGATCCATTCTATCTTGCAAATGGCTAATTCTTAATTTACAGTTCTTAATACATCCTTGCTCTTGCTGGTAACAATCATCAGCCTTTAGGAATAAAGGATTATTAGTTGTTGAACAGTGAGATCTTTAGCGATATGAATACTGTCTAAATATAACAAAATTTAGCTCCTTCTCTTAAACATTTTAATTAACCTTTCTTTTCAAAGCAGTTAGTTTCTGAACAACACCTCCTAGAAAATCGGCGACTGAATCGATAGACTGGTTCTGTGAATCTGAAGAGCAATGTAGTATATCATTACTTCCTCCTAACACATTAGCAACTTCTCTATCGATTGCCTTTTGAGCAGTTCTGAATTTCTTGTTGAGGATCTCGTACGGTACCTAAGTAACGGTAGTTTATTTACAGTTAATAAGTTAAAAGTAATACCAGTATAGCTTATAGCTAGCTATCGGATACTGACAATAACAGTACTTCCGATCCTAGAGAAATCATCTACGATCTGTAGTGTACATTCGTAACGTTAACGACTACCATATCTTTGGCCGTAAGGTGATATACAGCTTATTAAGTGTAAATAATGGCATGAGTATAATAATTTTTACACTTTTTTTACTGTGATTTTAAACAGGATTCTTTCATCACACTGGCACAGTATTTGGATCATATGCAAGTATTTATTTTATATGTAGTGCTGGTATAAAATTACGAACTGCATTGTCTACAAAATAACCAGAACCAGCGAAAGACGCCAAAAACTCTGTATTAACCTACGTGTAATTGTTATTACAGGTAATTGAAATTTTTGGCAGTAAGCGGAACAAATGTCGGACGATTTGGTACAGTGTTAATTTTCATATTTAGTATAATAATATAGCAAGTAAAGAAAGTACTGCGAACAAAACATTCAACCATTCTACCATCAAAAGCAATTGTCGTCCATCTGCACTCACTTTACTGCACTAAATAGCAAAGGAGTAACTGGTTTATAAAATTTCTCGTACAGCAGATTAATTATATAGTTATCCGTTCATTGCAGTTCCTACTTTTAATGTTGAATGTTCCAGGGCTCGGATGTCAGGATATTCCCTCCTTGCAGCTTCTTTATCAACCATCTCTTTTCAAGATTCCTTACTGGCAGTCTCTTAAGATTCCTATTTGCTAAAATGCCTGAAGTACAATCACTGTCAGAATCTTAGAAAAGGTGCATCACGAAATGACGCTAGTGTTATTCTTACACTGTACTGTACGTACGTACTGTACTATCGTACAGTATTAGTACAGCGTAACTCCATTTTATTGATAAACAAATCCAATACAGTATACAGTACAGGGTACAGTACACAGTACTGTACTGTACAGTGTACATGCTACTGTAGCCAGCCAACTTGGTGGCTACTTTTGATAGCTTGTCAGCAGTCAGCACTACTACAGTAAGTACTACAATTACCGACGTGCACTCGAACAAAGAGTGGTGTCAATGTAGTTAAAATGGCTAGCAAAAAGTCGACCTATTTTTCTATACGATATTGATGCGGTCTTGAAGCATGGAATACTAGAAGAAGAAGGCAGGGTCTCCTTCGTTTTCTTCTAGTAGTCCATGGTCTTTTTCAAAATGTGCCATGTACATTGTACGGTATACCAGGCCAGGGTAACAGAAAGAAAGAGGGATTGTTAACGATTTTCATTGAAAAATGTGATCGCTGACTGTTTTGCTAGTCATTTCGCTATATCGGAAGACTGGAACCGTATACTATGCGTAACCAACATGGTAGCTACTTCGGACTTCGGAGCATAGCCGTAAACAGTACTGTACTGTACTGTACTGTATACGTACAATCGTCGTACAAGTTAGACGGTAAGCCTCTTTGATGAAAGTAATAGTAATTTAGTGTACTGTACTGTACAGTTCGAAACTGACGCACGGGATATACGATTGTACTGTATACTGGAGTTTCTAACCTTAAAATAGCTGAAAAGCTGACATTTGCATATATTAGAAAAATTAAAATTTTAATTTAATAATGTAATATTTTTGATTGAAATCCAAGTTGTGTACTTTTTAAGGTATCATTGACTGATCGTTAAGCGAAAAAATAATCCAGATTTGATATCGACAATGCAGTTTAAATCGATATCAAAGAGGTGCGATTAGCAGAATTTCCTCGCAAAATGGCACAAAACGATGCTAAATCGCTCAAATCGCACTCCTTCGAGATAGATTGAAACTATACCCTCGGTATTAAATGTGGATTTTTTACATTTAGCAATCAGTCAATGACTATCTTAAAGTACACAACTTAGATTTCAATCAAAGCATTGCGATATTAAATTATTCTAATTTATGTAAATGTCAGTTTTTCAGCTGTTTTAAGGTTAGAAACTTCCTAGCCAATCGTACAGTATACCACGTGCAGTACGTCCATTTCGAACCGTACACTTAACTGATGTACACCGTGTCATCTACAATAGTATGCACTTATGCAAATGAGCTTTGACATCACTATGAAAATGAAAATATAAGACCCCTATTTTAGCCTTCAACTTAATTAGATCTTTTAATTTTTCAAAGCATTTACATTAAATTTGGCTCAAATTCCACATAAACTTTATTTCATTTCTTTGAAATTCTAATATAAGCCAATAGTCACTGGTACATGGTCGGTCGGTTCTACCAGCATACAACTCACGCCTTATAACAGTGGTCTTATATAAATAAATTAATTAATTGCTGTCGCGGTCCGTAAGTAATACTACAGTAAATCCCATTAAAAGGCCTGTTGCTGAGCTCTACTTGGAAGCGGCAGCTTTAGATCATAAACGTTATTCAAATTAATTAATTCGAGTGATTTAGAAAACGGACACGAAAGATCCACACTGAGGAGAGTGTCCAGTGTACACTGTCCAGTCCAGGTATATTCCTAGTGGGTCAGGGTACATTGTCGTATTCATATGCATGCACAGTGCGAAGTGACAGTGATAATTATAATGTCAAGTAAAAAAGTACATGCATTTGGACATTTTCGTGATATTATCATGCGTTTCAGTAAAAACTAATTTGACATAAAAATTTGTTCGAGCTTCATAATTTTCGAAAAAGAAATGTTGGAAAATGTCTAGAGAACGGTTTCAGGCGTACAGTAGCTTGGATTTATTCATTTATGTCACGTTTTAGATTTCAGCAAACAACGCTGTTATAACTGCAGCATTAACGAGATACGTGTATAGTGAGAATATAATATAAAAATTTTATTAACTCGAAATGCACAGCTAGCTCCGGGCGATGAGTGTAGATAAATTAGGTATGCACTCATAATGCATATAAAATTTGTATTATTATTTGTATAATATTATTGTTATATTATTGTCTACTATGCATTTTCCTTTCATATTGCTGCGGAATCTTTACACCTAACAAGGTAATGTGTAACACTATGAATACGTATGTAGTATCGTACTATATATTGTAAAAACTTAAAGTCCTAAGGGTAGGTTTAGTATACTGTAACAATTTAGTAAGTAGGTACAGTACATTAGTATATGCTAGCGTCACATTTTCATTAATCCCTCTGCCACAGCCAAATTTATAAGAAATTTTTCCTTGGACGCGGTTAGATTTCTAGATGTAATGCAATCTGGAGATAACATTCCATTTTGGTCGGAAGCCAGTGATTTTAAATTACTAATTAAATCCCCTATCGTTGATGACAGTTCCTTTGAAAAATAATTGCAATAATTCGTTCAATTAAGATTTTACGCTCACTCATGTAAACATATCAAAAGAAAATTCTCCTCGCATTTTGCAATTTCATGTATTCGATTAAATTAGGAAAATCAATGATTTTGTATAGCATGTGGTACCTGAACTATGTCTTGATTTGAACACTCGTCATTTTGGGCAAGGGACACCAATTGCGAAGCGATATCTTTGTGAATCTTACTGAGCACAAAATTTTCTAAGGTATGATGCAAATAATATAGTGGTATCAATCGTTTAGTAACTCACTTTACACAGCACCATACTGGACTGCAACTCTGTAGCATACCAAATATAGAATTACGTTATGCGAAAACTTTGTAATAAATGTTCAAAAGCATTCAAAAATTTATGATGAACCTTAATGTAAGCAAAAATTTCCATAAAACTTTACTATCAACGCTTAACTGCAAGATCTCAATGCAATCACGTTTACCTTTTGCATGTGAGGCTACATAAATTTCACGACGTGGCACTAAACATATAATTAGTAATATTGTTATAATAAATTTATAGTATAAAACAAGCTGACTAATAACTGAGCTATCTGGAAAGATAGCTTACTATTAACTAGTACATCGAAAAGATACTCCTTATCTTCGATGCTGGGATCTGTTACTCCAGCGACGTAGTGTTGCAAGCTCTTTAGGTTAAAAACTTCATTAGTTTTACTTAAGTCTATAAACGGATGTACAATATCCCAATTTTGTCGATGCCATGATAGCAAAGGCATAGTTCTAAATGTTAATAAGAGGTTACTGTTAACAACTCATTCGAATTTCTTAATATTCTTTTACTGATATGGCAGATCAGAAAATAGTTTTAACCTGGTACTATCCAGAAGAAATCTAAGGTTTGAATCAAAAATAACAATTCGTTTCTTTAATAGCAATGCGACACAGATAAGAATTATTTCCAACCCGAATTCCAGAATCAGTCCTAAGTTTATCGTTAAATGAAATGGAACATTAACAAAATTAGGCTTTCTATGATTAGACAATTATAATTACATCAGTTTCGGTCGAAGGAAAAACAGCCAGCAATAAAGTAAAGCAACAAGCGTCAGGTGAAAGCTTTTCACACTTGTTTCAATCGGTAAAAATCTTCCGTATCATCAATATACGTACTTTAAGAAATTTTAACATCTGTATGCTTAGTTAATAACAAACTGGAGATGTACTACAAATGTCTACAATTAGCATTACTGCATGTACGTAGAGCATACGTCATTTTACGGTTCCTAGGGAACATTCGTTAGTCAGTGTACTTTAATACAGCATTTGTCTAATTTTAAAATGAAATGCATAACCCAGTAGCGATTTTCTAGAAAATATGATGTTACCTAGGAAGTTTAGATACCTGTCTTTGCAGGCATCAAGGAATAAGAGCTACTTTTTGCTAGAGAGATTATACTGAAGATCTGCTAAATTTAGGAGCGCCTAGCACCCAAATGCTACTTTTAGTTTAAAGTGTTTGGGTAAGTTGTTAAGTTAAAAGAAATCAATATTACCTAATGTTAGGCTATCAAGACACCAGTAACGGAAATGTTTTACGATATTTCGAAAAATCTAGAAAAGTATCCACTTCAGCAGCTTACTCTGTAGAGTATTTGGAAATTAGTGGAAACTGTTCATTGTACAATTTTTAGAGTGTAAGTGTGTAAGCATATCATACAATGGTTGAATATTACTGTACTGTATATCAGTCTCTTAGTACCGTATATTGTAGAATCTAGATAAAATTTCAAGACAGTAATCTGAGGAGAAATATAGGATTTAGCATTAAAGTTGCGCAGTAAGCCTATCTAGTACTGTAATTCTGCATTTGATGGTATAGTTCACTATGGTGACAGACCGCTAGAAAAATCATATAGTTCTTCTCCGGTCGAATCATACAAGTCATAAAGCCTCTTAGACTCTTAACTGACAGTTGGGATTTAAGAATCGACAACATTCATAGATATACAGTATATAATATGCTATCGACACCGCATCCTATAACTTTCGCATGTTGTCCAGGCTGTCAAATGCCGAAACAAAAGGTTGATTATTGTACGAATCTTTAGAAGTCCTCGTTCACCTTACACTCAGTAAAGTATTATAACAAGTAGTTAGCGGGTATCTAATGCTTAACAACAGCCATAAGACAATAAATACTGAATATATACTGTACTGTAGCTTCACCGCATAGCATGGAATAGTTGATGACTGCATAACAAAATAAGATCGCGGATAATTTCTTTTACTGGATATCTAACGATAAGTACCGTTACCGTAGCTTTCATAATTATAATAATATCGTTACCTCGCATGCATGCGGACGTTGCATAAAACGCAGACACAGTGGTAAACTTATCAAAATTAAAAGTACCAAATTGCTCGTGATTCCAGAAGCCATGTACATTGACTGATATAAAAGCTGTAGCCATTAGCGATGGATTTCCACAAATGTTATATATATCCCCAAGAAATTTGCAGAATTCTTGATACTTTTCTGGGTGAAAGTCCTAAACTTGATGAAAAGCACCATGCGGCTTAGGAAACAAATGTGACTACTTGTGCTTTTAATACATTAAAGTGTAATACTATTTAAAATTTAGACAGCAAGCATATGCAGTGAGCAATAATTACAACTTGTCTATAATGCCCCATCAATATTTGAATCAAAGTTCCGAAAGAACATTAAAACAAATACGAGTATGTAAGTCATACCACAGAAGCTAGCAATTCTCGTTGCATGCGAATGTAGAAAGCCATACGTTTAGTTAATTAATTTTACAGCGAACTACGAAAAATTGCACTACAAACCTTGCATCTAAGTATCACACAAAATTGTTTCACCTATAAAGAGTACAAAAATAGGAGAAATTTGTTTAGTAACTGTACTGTACTGTATACTCCCTGCTGTAACGTATCCATTTCACTATCTGCATTTAATAATTACCGTGTGTACAGTTACAAGGACTGCATTTGCTAGATTGTTAGGGTACTGTACACTGTACAGTATACAGTACAGTACGTACAGTAATAGTAGAAAGGTTGCATAGTTCTATCATTATACTGTACTGTCTAGAATCAAAGAAACGCAAACAGTAACCTGAGAAAGTTGTTCTTTCGCGAATGGCATTGCTTGAATGTAATACCAGTCATGCAAATGTCTACCGAATATAAAGTCAATTGTATTTTTTCGGGAAGCATTCATTAATTTTGATCTCGACAAGATTAAGTCAGAGAATGATTGATTACTTGCGGGAAAAGACCAAGTTATTAATGAATCTCCATTAACATCGGATTCTGCGATATTGTGGTAGCAGAAATGCAGAGATGTTAAAGGTTTCCCTGAGCATACACGCGTAAATTCATTAATTAACATCAGTACCTATAATATGTAAGCTATGCAATTTCAAACTTCTACTCATCTCGTAGTAAAAATTAAAAGTTCTCGCCTTCCTTTCACTTCTTTACAGGACTTTAATCTAAATTAATAATTTTTAATCTTAAACTCTGCTATAAACGTTTCCACATTCACTGCTAAGAATCTCTAAGTTACTGTATCCCTAATGTTTACTGTACTGAGTAGTACCTGTAGCTACTGTAGTGTCATACTGTACTGTACTGTACTGTACAGTACAAGTACAGTACAGCTATCATGAACTCAAGTACTCAACGATGCTGTCTGGCAGCAACATAGCATAGCAGCATAGAACTTTAAACAGTTTTTAAACTTACTGTACTGTACATACCATACATTATAGTACTGTACATTTAAAACCGTACAGTACAGTAATGTACAATATACTGTACTGTACTGTACTGTACACTGTGCACAGTAGTACAGACCGGTATTACGTTGTAAAACGGTTATACACAGTACACGGTATAAAGTTACTGAACCTCTGACAGGTCTACGACAAATGGTAATACTATCTGTTAATTAAATGAGCACATTATCGTAAACCGTCAGCAAAGCGACGGGAGTTTGCACTAAAATTAATTATTCAATACTACAATACAGTACTGTATAGTGCACTTGTGCACTAAATGTGCAGTTTGCTGTACTGTAGCATTTACGGCTACACTCTCCAAAGTAGCTACCAATAATACCGTACACTGTACCGTACTGTACTGTACAGTACATATGTACAAAGTTGTCTACAAACTATTAATTGACGGTTACTCTGAGAGGTACTGTACTGTACTGTACTGTACCGTACTCTACAAATTTCACAAAAATTTCTTGAATATCCCTAAATTTGCAACTCACAAGTTTGCAAACGTCTTAAATACCATTTATTACTATGTCGGAAAAAAGTATCAAACTTGGTCAAAAGGTAGAAGTACCCGGTCGTGGATATATAGGCACTGTTGCGTATATTGGCTCTACCTCCTTTGCTCCGGGTAAATGGGTCGGGATAATTTTGGATGAGCCAAAAGGCAAAAATAATGGCACAGTACAGGGCAAGCGATATTTTACATGTGAAGATAATTTTGGCATGTTTGTAAGACCTACACAAATTAATATTCTTGAAGAAGTACCGTCGACCGACGTAACTTCAAGTTCCGAGAAATTATCGTATGTTAAATTAACGTAACTAAACATTGCTACTGGTGTTATCTATTTTAACAAATTCAAAATTTATCGATACAGGCTGCAGTGCACAGTGCAGTACAAGGCGCAGTCACTTAGTTAAGGCTAATTATAAGTACGCGTATTGCGTGATGAAAAATATTGATATGTTACTATGCTAATTTTTTCTATGAAAGTACGATTTTACGCACTGTTATAACGAAACTCGAAATAGTTACTTTGAGCTAATAAGATAACGTTTTGGATATTCTTGCCTTCAGCTCTGTCATTGTTAATGATCATTAGTCTAACTCAAAAGGGGTTAAGTTCATGGAAATTTGCTATTTAACCTGAGTTAGCAATTTATTTAGTGTATATCATATGGGTATGTCAGACGCCTTGAATGAATTAATCGAATAGGAAATCGTAGTTAATTATTACCGTGATCTCTATATTCAGTGTATATTCACATGATTGTTGGGATCAAAGGTCCGGTTTAACCATTTAAATTTTACATTCAAAAACATAACCACTACTTATGGTATGTAATATTTATGATGGCGTTATTGCGTCGTGCATATAGTGTTCCTGTTGAATCGAAGAGAAGAAACACTGGGCCATCTTCCCCGACGTCTCCGAGAACTCCTGCAGTGTCCGTTAGTGCAAGTACCAGTACTGAAAAGCTTAAGTGAGTAAGATTACTGAGTACTGGGTTATCGTTGACTTTAAAATTTTCTGTTTACTTATATGATCATTATTAATTAATTCAATAACATCGAATTTACTTAGCACTGCGGTAGATTTATAATAAGGTTACATGGGTAATTTCAGAAGTCTTTAAAGACATTTTTTCGATTCACTCTACTGTACTAATACAGTAGTATGATGTTATGATATTAATAATTTCATAGCGTTCCTACGGAATCAAAGCGTCGAAATACCGGATTCTTCTGCCATCGGACCTTCAAAAGATAAATCCACAGTACCTACTGGAGTTAAGACAGGAAAATCCGGGCCCCAAATATCGGTGATTGTAGCTAAAGATGCAAGCACTAATATTAGCAAACCGCTACCTTCTCCCAAAAATGCTACCAAAAATTCTTCTATTGTCAATCCTGTATCAAAGCAGCCGTCAATAACCTCTGATGGTCACTCCGTCAAGTGTAAGGTTTCATTCAAAGTTTGTAAAACGTATCTGTCTTATGTAATCCGTAGCTAAGATTTAATATCGTTGCTTCAAAATTATATGCTAGTGGAAACGTCTACATCCAACGATAATGCGGAGGAATTATTAATCCTGAAGCGAAAACGAGAAGAAGATGCGTTAAAGATGAAAGATTACGAGAAGCTAAAATTGCAGTTGCAACAGGTTGAATAATATCTAATGTCATCGTTTTTTTATGTTTATTGACGCTAAGGTCCAATTTTATGTAGTTAAATGAATTCAAAATAAAATGGCAGGAAGCACAATCGGATTTGCAGAAGAAGCTTAAAGAAGCAAAAAAGGTTCAATTTAAAATCCTGACGGCAAGTCCGTCATCATGAAAAGATTTTGATTCTGCATATGTATAATATAACGACAGCAATAATAATTTCATTAAACTTTAGGAAGCTAAGGAAGCTATTGAATTTAAGGAAAAGTTTGAAACGGAAATGCAAGAAAAAGAGGAATTGCTTCAGTTAGCTATGCTAGACAAGGAATTGGCCAATGAAAAGGTACAGCATACTTAGACTGGATCAGAGCAGGCACCTTGAAAGATATACTTCTAGAATATTATGCTATATTGCTTCACTGAGTAGCATTGACGAACATCACAACTCTTTGTAGGTGCTTGTATTACAGGATGAATGTGAGCAAAGCTTAGAAAATATTGAAGAACTAAAAAGTGAGATTGAACTACTGAAAGGTGAAGTTGAAGACCTAAAAGGTGAAGTTTTTGTCTTCTTTTAGTAACCCAGATTACAATCAATAAGGCGCTACCAATTACATGATACTTTAATGCTTTACTAATGAATCCGTAAAAATACTCATTGAACAGCTACCGGGAGTAATAATGATAGTGAAACAACTCATCAGGTCCAGTTACTACAGAAACAACAAAGACAGCTTAAGGATGCCTTAATTAAGTGCGCTTGATATCACAGATACAATATCGAAAGACAATATTCTATAGTTAATTAATTTAACCTCTATTGTGTTATTGTTCCAACTAGAATGCGAGAGTTATCTATGTCCGAAAGGCAGGATCACGCCCAAACTGCTGAAGAGTTGAAAAAAAAGTCATCTCAGCTGAAGTCTATAAATGCTGATGTAGCGAAACTTAGAACAGAACTGGCGGTAGGAGGCTACTATCTCTTTATATACGCGCATATTACTGTTCGAAACGTGTTAAATTGCAAAGTTAACGTTGCATACGTTTGTGTGTCTTAGAATGCGGAAGAAACTATTGAAATTTTAAAAGAACAAGTTGATGCCGCTGTTGGAGCACAAGACATGTTAGAAAAACTAACAGATAATAATTTAGAGCTTGATGAAAGAAACAGGGAGCTAAATGAACAAATCGATGAATTGGTAACAAGTGCTAACAAACGCTAAAGCCTATTGTTAATTGATTAATTAATTATATTACAATCGAAATTACTCTGATTTAATTTAATAATAGCAATTAAATAAAATATCTGTCACATCTTTTACCATTTTCATAGGAAGCACTGGTCGATATGAACGACGAATTAGAAGAGAACCATCAAGAACTAGAGAGGGACTTGAGAGACGAAATAGCTTCTTTAACGAATGAACTACTTGAGGTATAGATGTGTACTAAAAAATTGTGAGGATTTTATTTCGAATTTTGACTAGCTGATTTAATCTTTCAATATAAAATCGCAGCTGCCTCATATACAATTGAATAAAGCTCATACCTTTGCGGTACATTACTTTCGATCGTTTAATAATTAATCTATTTTCTCATCGAATTTCACGGTGTTAGAGAAACCAACGACTAGAGATAGCAATAAATACAACTGCAGATCAATCAAGTACCATCAATAAATTCCGTGACTTAGTACAACAACTACAGGTAATGCTTTTAAAGTCGCAAAGTTAATTAGAATGTAATGGAATGTTACTGTCAAAAAGTATAATTACTATCTACTTGATTATACAACTTTGCTAGGAAGAAAATGTGTCTTATCGAGAAAAGTTAGAGTCAAATATTGTATCAGAAAGCCCTAAAATAAATACTCAAGCCATTGACTACAAACTAAAAATGGCAACCACGAAAGCACACGGCAAAGTATGACCTACAAATTTAACATCATTAATAGTCAATTATCCTTAAACTACTTTATCTTTAACCGGTACTTCCTAGGCGATTGATATCGAACTATTAAAAGTAGAGATCTCAATGCTGAACTATTATAACGACTTACTACTGACGTTCTTACCAAAATCATTTGTTGACAACGGTGGTAAGATTCGATCACACCATTATTGAAATTTAATAACCAATGGAACTATTTTATGATATTTGTTTCACTTTTCGTTAGGCGAACGTGACTGTTTACTAGTTATGACTCTAATGAATCGAGTTTCACGCAAGTCCTCCATCATCTCAACACAAGTAAAAGAAAGGGTAAGCATTTTTTGACATTTGTGTTAATATACTTTTTATCTTGTTTCTATGCTTGACTTTAGCTATTAACTTTATTACAGTTTGCAATAGGTGACGCTCTAGATCTTACCAATGTGGATACTTCGCAATTAGAGAGAGTAGAATTTGGATGTAGAATAATTCAGGAATTTTCAAATCTAATTATCATAGTTAACAGAATCGAAAGGTTAGATACTTATTAACTAACTATGTTGGATATTTCATATTACAAATATCAGTTACACTGCATCATTGTATTTTTTGTGTTATCAGTAATTCTGAGTGTGTGCTAATTATCTAGTGCCATGTCGGTATGCAGTATGGAGATTTTTAGTAAATTAGGAAGTTTATATGCAGACACTCTTCCTCATGAAAAAGCTATTGATAATATTATAGAATTGCTACGAAAAGATCAGGTCTGAATGAGCATTAATAGAACAGCGCTATGTTTAAAAATGAAGCTGCTAAATAATTTGTATTTTATATGTGCATAGTTGGACGAAAACTGTTCATTGGATTCTCTGCAGAAATGTTTAGCATTTTTTAAGGTTTTTCAAGTAGAAATTAATATTCAAACTTTTACGTCATTAAACTGACAATCTCCATAAATTCGCTGCTTGTGTGATAGCACCTAGTTAACACGCACCTAACAAATGAACCTATCGACCATTGTATGTTCCTTTGTGATCATGCAAATTGTTTGGGTTGCTTAGCTGACTATTTGTCCGTGAATCTATCTGGGTTATTGATAATTGGGAAGGTAATAAAATAGCGGTACTTCTTAAAGCAGTACGTTTTTTTAATGTGGCCATTATAATTTCCATTTATAAATGATATGCATTGTTTCGAAAGCATGTAGATAATAGTCATGTTAAGCAATGGCTGACTGATCTATCGAGGATAATTATGAATATCCGACAACACTGCCGAAAGGTAACCGTATTTTAAAACTGTGTTCTTTTTCAAATCTCACTACTAAACGTAAACAGCATTAAACGATGGAAGAGATTGCAATGTAATATGAATCTGATGAATTATAATTATTAGGTTAAAAGGAACATCCCGCAAGATGGAAACAGTATAATTGAACTCCCAAAAAAGGTAATGAAAATTACTTCCTTTTGGTATTGTAATATACAATGGATACTTTATAGTTTGATTGTCTTACAGATTTATGATACATTGTCTGAGCATAATGATTGCTTAAGAACGTTGGGTTTCCTGTTCCAAGATGTATGTTCGAATATTAATGTACAGGCAATCTCACCGGGAGGTATGGTCTCACTTACTGATAATGAAAATAATTTCCTTCTGTTAGATAAAGTTCTATTGAGCTGTTATTAAATTTCGGTAATAAAAATTCCAATCTTATTTGATGACCTACGGTATCTTAATTGACGTTTTTAGAAGATGTTAATATATCTGAATATGAACTCGAGAATACTATTCTAAAATTGATTCATAAATCCTACGGAAGTGAATCTTCCTTGGAATCACTACGGTAATACAAACTGTAGGATTTTATTATTCCTCAGTAGCGTATGTACTATTTGCTTGTTATTTTTGGCTAGCGTAAGATTCCAATTCCTATTGAGCAAAATCGGCGCTTACTTGCGAATGATTTCACAGGCATTGCTACCGATCTTAGTCTTGGTTTAAACTCGAACACTATCGATGTATTTTAATACAACTGTAAAAACTATTTTCTCTTGTATAGTGATTTACTAGAGAAAATTGAATTCGATATGCAAACGATTGCTGATGCCTTGCAAAGTGGTGAATATGACAATGAAGGCAATAAGGGATACAAGGTTGAGTACACTATAGTATCAGTATGAGTTCATTTCACTTGTATTTTCGTCACCTACTGCGATAGGAAACATTTGCTTACACTAATTGTTGCAGTAATTTTTTTGAACCACCTAATTGATAGGGAGAGGCCCCTTATTCTATCCGAGCTAAAGAAATGATTGGAATCATTGACAGTGCTGTTGCAGTTGAAAAGAAGTTAAAAGAGAAAGAAGAAACGGTCACTGAACTTCGAAAGGGTCTTAAGGGAAAGGTTATACTGGATATACTATAAGAAATAAGATTTATGTAAAGCCTATCCTTGCGTTACAGACCCTATAAATGTTACTGTCATATCATGCCTAGAATGATGAAATAGGAGAGCTCAAAGTACGAATTAATATGTTGGAGAAACGTGTTGAAAATGCGACAAAAGAGGTGCCCTGAAGAGTGATGAATGCCATTTTTTAAGGCTTGCTATTAATTGCTATTTTCCGATATTTGTGCAGTCGCAAGCCCACCTTCAGGATTTAGAAAGGAAACTAGAACACACGAAAGAAGAATTGGCTAAGAAGGAGAGGTTATCAATTATTCAATCGTTGCTTCAGTCTATAATTAACTTAAATTAAAATACTATGAAACTGAATTAGTGTGTTTGAAGCTGCGATGGATGGACTACAACAAGACATTGAAGATTTAGAGAGAGAAAAAGAAGAATTAGAGAAAAGGCTGAATACTGTCGCTAAAAAATCGATGATGACTAATATTTCTCAACGTGGTCCGCCATCTGGAATAGCTGCTATTGTTGCTGGATTAAGCGGATCATCAGGCACTGATCTTAATACTGATAGTAACACTATTACACCTGGATCTATAATTGCTGGTGAAACGTCTCAAGTTGTTATCCGAGATTCTGACAGTATTTTGAAACAGGTTCTTAAAATAGCTATGCTTAAAAATTGTACGTGCTTGAACTAAATCAACTTCATGGAGTCAATATTTTAAAGAATGATACAAAAAATCTTATGCTAGGTGGATATTTTAAAGTCAACGGTTCGCTATCTTAGAAATGAAAACCTTCGATTAAAGGGAGAGAAAGCTAAGGTTCTCTATATATGTATTATTATTATTTAAATTCGCTCATAGTGATCTGGCTATTACAGTACTTTTAAACCTGTATATAACGTTTAAAACAAATTGATTGCATCTGGCTTTGTTAGATTGAATTAGCAAGCCTTCCACCAATAATATTGCCGAATAGTTTAAGTAAGCCTTACGATGAATTAGAAGCAGAAAAAGAAGCTGATGGAAACACGGAAACTATAGACGGTAAGGCAACAGATGTTTATAATTTTATTATCTACCTCTAATATAATCAACTGACGTGTTTTACTAGATGAGCAAGAAAAAGAAACGAAAATTGATGTGAACAAAGAAAATTCTACAGATACAACATTTCAGATTGCCTCCTCGAGAGCACCCATGCAAATTAAGTCAAGGTCTACCACTAAAACTACTGAATACTCTGTACAATCAGTTGTGCGAGAAATATGTGATGTCCTTCATGTTAGTACTGTATTCGTAATATTAAAATTTTTTATTAAGAATTTTCACAACATATATTTTGATTTAAAATTCTTCATCTGTAAAATCTAACCACAGAGAATTGAGTCCGCTAGTTCAAATCCGATAGTGGTTGATATTAGCAACAGAAAGCCTGGAAATGTACCAGCCTCAGAAAAACAAAAACCTAGTCACCAGCTGGTAAACAGGGTTGCTTCTCTAAATGAACTGCAATCCTCGTATGACCAACTTCAAAAAAAAGTATCAACATTTGTTGCTAATCGACTTCCTGGTGGTGTATCAAAGACTACATTTTCTTCATTTGTTACCCCTGTTTTCTCAAAGGTATTTAAATCATACATAAATTTCTTATCTTTACTTTATAATTAAGTCTTTAATACGATAGCATCTTTACTCACTGTATTAATCATCCTAGTCATTCTATGAACAAGCTGCTACTCCTGTTATTGGAAAAGTAACGATACCAACTTTGGAGAACGAGTATAAAATGGACAGACATAACTTATTGTTACAGCATTCTCAATGGCATGCTCTGCATACATTATTTGTTCGATAGTTATTGATTCTTGCTACTATCTGTTTTGAAATTTATTCTATTTGATGTAGATTCTACTATGGATGAGATTATGCGAATTAGTGTTAAACAAAACTTTTTATAAACACTAAAAGATCGATCGACTGCTCGTACTAAATTTGTTAATTCATTTACTATTTTGAAAGTTTCTGATATCCTAGTATTGCGTGTTTGAAGTAAAAGTGTTCTACGTATGAGCTATTTTATGCTATTTGTACGATCATTAGAAACATTAGAGGCAAATTGTACTGTACGATATTTTCAAACTTTTAAAGTAATTGCGCTACTCTAACTTTGACGATAAAGAGTAAGTTTGTATCTTAATGGTTTTAATGAATAAAGCCAAATACTTAAAATTTTTTAACAGTATACAACGTGCGCGTATTACGAAAGCTTTCTTCAAAGTAGGATTAACTTAGTTTTTTTCATAGAAATTTATTGTTGTCTTTAAACTATACATAAAGTAAATGTCCTGTAATTATTTGAAATAAAGCAATATATGTAAATTTTTAGCATCAGCTGTTATGTCCCGTTTATACATTTTACAATTATTTCTTTATATAATTCTGAGATACCAAACTTACAGGAAGAAATTAGCATGCTTTACTATAAATTTCGTATCTCAGTAAGCGTAGTTTACATTGTTTGCATACACTCCATAATAATATCAATGTGCAGAAAATTTCATTGATAACTCGCATAGACTATATGAGTGATTTTAATACCGTAAATATGAAAATGGGAGGGAGGACTGTACAGTACATTGTATAAGTTTAGAGCAAGACTGATATCCTAGGGACCGTAAGTGCTGTTATTGAGGTTCTGAAGTAGTTTTGTTACCAGACATTCAAATGTGTGACTCTTCTTTAAATGTTACTAGTTGAGATAGATAAATATAATTGTTCAGAAAGCTTATTAGCTAATGCAATGAATTACTAGTAGTCAGCTATTTTTATTATAGAACAGAATACATTCCTACTTAAAATTTATCTTAAGCCCGCGCTTGCAGGAGTATTTACGTATACTAGCGGCACGATTATCGGGTAGTGGGATACATAAATTACGGAGAATTCTTCAAACTTGACATTCGAAATTTGGATAAATAATTAATTTACGTGCAACTAATATTTTTATACCGTAGTGGTGTATGAATCGTAAATTATGTACTGTGCTCATGTTGGTTAATCTGAAATATCAAATACAATATATGCTTCTCCTTTGCCTTACAGTATTATACATATAAGGAAATTTAGTGGAGTTGATGGATACTAATTTGTTGATTTAATAGAGACAAAAATTACATAGTTTAGAAGTAGTCATGTCACAGTAATAAACCGGACAAATATACGAGTAATTGTAGCAGATTATATCGATGAAAAGATTAAGAGCAGTAAAATAAGGTTGGAATAAGATACTTTTTAAGTCCTTCTAACTGAGCTTAAAACAATCGTACGCATAAATGCATTAAACGATTATCGTATCAAAACCAGTATATCTCGCCAAAATGTATCAGTAAACTTTTACTAAAAGCCATCGCACTTTGCTAATGCAATACTGTAATATGAATAAATCTGAAATAAAATTAAATTCAAGGTAATATTATAAAGCTATTTCTATACTTAGGATTCATTGCGAGCATTTAGCCTACTGTGTTATATCATGTAGTAAAGGACCGGTAGATTTTTTCTCTCCTAGTTTAGCTATTCAGTAACTATGGTAACTATAGTATTGATCTACAATCAATTTTAGATTTGATCTCAGTATAAAATCTCTCAGCAAGATAACGCAGAAGGAAAAACTTCAGAATGTATTAAGTAGCATTGCCATATTTTAATACGTTTAAACTCGTTGATTAAGCCAAGTAGGAGGACTTGGCTTTAGGCGAAATATACCTTAATAATTTAAAATATTACAAAAACTTGACTGTAGTACGATGGATGCTTCTATGTAAGTCAATTCACTAAAGTAATATTACTATTTACTATTACTGTCTAGTGGTAGCCTTAGTGCAATATTTACAAAAATTACAGTCGCACAAAAACTACATAGAAAGTTATATGGTGTGTTGAGTTTATTTATTAATGTAATGCATTAAAAACAAGGGTAAGTTAATTATAATAATTATAGGTATCTTAAACTAAGTTAAATAGGCATGTGGTCCGCGACTGGAGTCGTTGACGTCAGTAAACAACAGCTGACTGGTTGCGGAATAAGAAATTTTCATAACTATTACATTTTCAACAAGTATACTTGAAGTCCTCACGTCGAACGTAATAAAAAGCTATGCTGACACAAACACTATCTTACTGACTTTAATTCAGTACTCATGGTGATTTTCATTTAAAACGGATATTCTTTAGAGCTTAAATTCGAAAAGAACAATCGTATTTGCTACTGAACAGCAGATAGACCATTCTAGTCACATTACAATTAAACTGTTTGAGTATACATATGTATACATTATTGAATAATATAGGGAATCCGGAATACGTCATTGTAAAAGTACATTAACAAGAAGCATCAAGGTATATTTATATTCGTAATCTTATATTATCCCAAAATGCACATTAGCCAAAAACTACCAAATCTACCGCATTTGGATTTATTCTTTTTTGGAGGCGCTGTTGTTTGATCTTTTTCATTAACATTTCTCGAGGTCCCTTTTTTTGTTAATGAAAGTATCTTGTTTAGCAAGGAGGATCTTCGTTGTGAATCATCTATTTATTATAATCATGTAATCTTATATATTAATAGAACTGGAAACACATGATACAATTAAATCATAACCACAGAAATTGAAATAACGGTTGTTCTAGAACTATGTACACATCCTACTATTATATAGTATGACATATTCACTATTACTATTCAGCTATTTGAAATAATGTAAAATATAGTACGTGTAGCGTATTTACCTGATTTAAGTATATTCGATATGAATTATTAATTTAGTGTTTTTCATTACAGTATAATAAAATATGTCAACGATGGAGTACTTATATATTTATATTCCATCATTGGAATGAGACTTATTTTCAAGTTAATGTAAAAATTGTTCCAAATGTGAAAAATATTTATAGTAGAAAATGCTCTGAAGGTCTCAATGGTTTTAGTATAACTTGATATTAGCGCTATTACCTTTAGGGTGCAGAATTTGACGATTGTAGGGAACATGTCGTATCGATTCCTCCCATCCCTTCGTCAATAGTCTGCTATTTCCTATGTAATCGTTGAATCGTTTTGGAATTTCGACAAAGCGCTTGTGTTCTACAGATGTAAAGCGACGCGGCGTTGCGTTCGTTAGCTGATAGAACCACATGGCACTTATAATCACTACGATAAATTTTTTCATCTTCAGCATTTTCGAATAAATCTGTTTAAATTGGAAAATCGCAATTTATATAGATATTTATCGAGGCTTTCTTATTTATAGATAAAATCTTAAATTCTATGTTTGTCTACGGTATCGCATTTATCAATGCACAGCAACTTTGAAGCCTAAATTCAAACAAGTACCTTTGTGCTTTCATAAAAAAATAGACAAGCGAATAATGCGCTACTGTTATAAAACTAATTGCTATATTTTGAAATAAGCAAGTTCTTTATAAATTTTTAGTGATAATCTATACTATTCTTTCAAATATTTTATATAATTCCACTTACATTTATGTAAAGTAATCGGCCCGGTGATAAGATCAGTTCAAGGTGTAGAATGATTAATCGATTTGTATCAAAACATTTGCTTTTATAGCTTCTGCACTATTGATTATCTATGATTACACTCGGAATTACGTAATATTATACGTAGTACTTACGAATACTAATGCTATAATATCACTGACAAGAACTAATAAATTACTAGACTATTCGACTACAATAATACGTGTAAACTACGAACAAAGGGTAACAACTGGCTACTTTTGTTAATAATCCTGAAGGTGCGGATTAAAGTAAACAATGACAGGGAAAGAGGAAGTCGCTGCATAATAGAAGATTATTAAGAAGACTAATTTTTTAATCTATAAATGCCAAGGCTTTATAACTTTGTCTATACAAATAAACATAATTCTATTCTTGACGAGTCGTCCCTAACGGTGTTTTAGTTTTAGATTTGTTTTGTTTGAAGGTGTAAATGTCTGCTGAGGTTATCATACATCTGGAAGCTAAAAATATGTCAGAGTAATCCAAAACATATTTATGCGTAATCAACATACATATGATAGAAATGAATGTGAATGTATTGTAAGTCACTGGACACACCGCTGATTCACATCGATCTAATTCACCTTTTATCTATCCCTTCTTATTGCAGCTAACATATAATATCCGCAATATAATTAAATACTACATTTCTTTTTAAAAATGTTAAAATATTAGAATTTATGATTATAAAATATTACTATCATTTATATATAGATAATGTATATACGTAAACAATATTGCACCTGTAATCTAACTTTTTTCGAAGTCAAATCATTAAAATCAAGCTGTTATATGGTTCCGATCTATTTAAGAATTGATTGTAGAAGTGGATCGAAATACTTATGCAAATATTAAAATGCCCAAATGGCAACGTCATTCCCCAAAATAGAGTGATTGCATATTATACATTTTTTATTATCTACGGTATTGTTTAGATTACAATTAAATTTTAGAATCCGAAATATACTGCGTATAAAGAAGCAATCTCACAATTGATTCATAAAAATTTATTAGAAAGACATTGCCAGCCGTATAGATTAACCTTTGTAGACAAAGTTCTAGCGAAACATATTATTTCAAGATTTAGTATAAATCAAATCTAGCGCCATATTTCGTGGTTGTTATTTTGTTGTAGCAAATATACTTTGGCAATATATGTTTAATGCCATCAGTATGCAAAATTAAAGATAAATTCTATGGCGTTATAGAATTTTTATCTTTATTTAGCATCTTAACCAAATCTTTAAAGGAAATTTCATAATAGAGATAATACTTAAATTTACACCAAGATGCTAAAATATTTAAATTGATATGGCTACTGCAAGCATAAGTTTCGATGTTTTGCAGTCTGTATGCTAGTTTAAAGATTAAAAATTGAAGGATCAGGAATCGAAGATATGCTCTACTAAAATCAAACTCTAATGAATATAATTTAATTTATTACTTAGATCTGCCGTTATATATAATGGCATAGCCTTAGAAAATCTCAACCAATGTAGGCTACTCTGGATTAAATAATAAGGTCCTCGTTGATATGAATTATAGACACATATCGCAATCCTTAAATTTCTTTATCATGGAAATATGTGAACTGTCAAGTCAATGAAACCTTATAGTCTAATCATGAGTAAATTTTACCTGTGAGGATTTAAGTGATATGTTTTACTACTTGAATTTATCATTATATTGACAGTAGACCCTTACCGTTGTACCTACAATACAGTGAGAATCGACCTTTGACAGAAAATTTACGCTTTTAAGAGAAAATTTTTAGTTGAGTGGTCTCTGGTACTGTACAATTAATTACTGTAATTTCTTAACTGGTCGACTTGATACATGTTTCTCACATGGTCAATTTTAAGTTTTTTGTTCCAGGGTTGGAAGTTCAAGCAATTTGTTAATTTATACTGCTAACGGAGAGACAAGAAATATATTTTAAAAAAGGCTTTGCTATAATACGTATCGCGTATATCTATTAATAATGATCAAGAATAAATTTTTTTCAAAATATAAATCGCTGTCCGCAGGTACCGGTAATGAATCAACTGAATAGATTTATTAGTAGACTTTTTAGAAAAGTATACAGTGTCTGTTCATCGTGAATAGGTATTTCAGCTAGTTTATAAACATGTTATTGTACCAATATTCTGTCGCTTTATGTGAAGTGAGATTGCTTGGATTAGGTGTAAATTTGATATTAATTGTAAATTTTTGTTCGTGTCCGAACAAGGTCTGTCATTTTCATATATCACAATTCTACTAGAAAACTTCTACAAGATTATGGCCTGGGTTTTCATTGGCTTTACAACAATAGTTCATCGATAGAAAATGACGATAGATTTACTGTATACCCAATAAAGTAATGGAGGTGTACCTGCGAATTCTGCTTACCGCAGTTACCGGTAATTTTAGTGCTGTGCTCATATTGTTTTATGGTAAACAGCAATACACTTAGGAAATTGCTAATAGTGAGATATTTTTAAACCTTTTGTTAATACAAATTAAAATTAGTTGAGGATATTCGATGTAAATGCTATAAATAGTGTTACTCACAATTGAGTGAAACCTATCATAATCGTTTTAATAGCGGTTTTGTATAATAACTAAATCAGCCTTTCCTTAAGGATTTTAGTGTATGCCTGTTAAAATTTTTAAATATTGGTTAAGGTAAGGCTTGCAGCATCTGATAGAATAATATTAACAGACAGACTTATGAATGAAAAAGTACAAAAATAATAATTTCAAATGGATTAATCCGCTTAATCAGAGTATGACACCTGTCATTTTATAATGCCACATGATATCTTTATTTCGTGTTTCTCAGATAAAGATTTGTAGATGAATTCGTACGTCTAGTCGTCTACTACCGCAGTACAATACCTAATTGCACACTTTGCACTAGCTTCGACTATTTGCGAGGTTGCTATAGCTATAACGATCGAAACTGGATTGAAATTAAATCTATTAAATCAATTGAAGGTAACAAGCGTTAACCCAGTTTCAAAAAGAAATTTAAGGTAAAATTTACCGTAATCAAATAGAATCCATAGCGATGGAGGAATAGATAAATATTTATACCCTGGCAACACGGCGAGTAATGTTAGAAAAGATTCTTACTTATACAGTACTATGAATTTGCGATATAACGCTATGTAAGTGTTTACTATAGGTTAAAAGATAAGGTGAATCTTCAATTCAGCACGTATATTATTATCACTGCAATATACAGTGTTTAAAAGAATTCTAGAGCATAATTTTAAAAAGAGCACGCTATAGTGTCAAGTAATTGTCTTGCATTTTTCCGCAATGTCGTCATATCTCCGTTGATGATATACGCCTTTGAATCTTATTAATTGAATATGATTGTACACTTCCGTTCACCATTCGATCTTGCCAAATTCTGATTCATTGACTTTCACTAGGAGCTTAATTGGCATCACAAATAACTTCTACAATCTATAAATATATTTATGAATTTTAACAAACTATAATTAGGTAGCACAACGGTAAATTTTTGCTTACGCTTTGTTCCATAAGTAAAGGTTCCAGGCATCGATTTACAGTACTATTCACAACCTCATCCAATAGAAAACTCACTATACTGTTATTAAAATAATGTTAAATATTACTTTAGTAACGACTAACATAAAATCATTTATAAAAGAGTATATGAACATCGCACAAGAGTGAACGATCGACTACCTTTCGTCAGAAACGAATTTCCATAAGTGCAGGTATAAGTAGTATGTGTCGACTTGTATTTGTTGCAGACCATATTTATTAAAAGTGCGCAGTCGGATACACTCAAGAAACGTCTTGAAGATAAAAGTGCCTCAGTTATAAATACAGTTTACAGTTATTCTAGCATACTGCTAAAGATACATACTTTTAAAGCAATTTTAACTATTCCCGTCATAACAGATAATTTACTGAATTCTACGGCACTAAAGATTTCAATCCTTTCTGTAAATAGCTTCTGGATATTAGACATTAAGCTAGTATCAAACGGTGCCACACTAACGAAATAAATAATCAAGATGTTAATCGGATGCATTCTGCTTCCTGTATGACACAGAATCGAATTTTAATTCGCTAACTTTCCACTGTATCCCCATTGTTTAGATTGATTTCTTGAAGGTGGACGCCTCCCTGAATCTTTTCCATAGTAACAAAATATTTACCATATAATTTCGTCAAGATATTCATGAATTAGCTTAATTATAATAATAATTATATCCTTTTAAACAGTATAGTGATAACATCGTTTCACCTGAGCCGATATCGTGTCTTGATGCATCTTCAAATAACATTCCAACCTGCACATCAACAGCGTTGAGATCTTCTACAACTCTTTTCATAACAGAACGGGCATTCCTTGGCTCAATGGTGTTCATCCAGTCGCGCGTTTCAACGCTTTTTCTTATCATCTAAAATGTAAATCGAAATATAAATGTATACCTACTGCCTAGAATTATGCAACATATAGCCTAGTTGGTGACAGGGACTACTCAAGAAGAAATTTTGTTAATTTTTCTCTCCTCCCCTTCTTGTAAGGAGAAGGTGGAAGGCTTAGTTTGGCTGGAGGGGATTAGCTTGAGATTTGGGGGACAAATTTTTTCTTCAGTAGTCCCTGTTGGTGGTCAGTAATCTTATCTACATCAAAATAAACTAGTAATTTATGGTGTGATGTGGGTACCTGAGATATTATTAGCCCTTGAGTTTTTACGTAGTAATCCAGTAGAGTCTAAAATATTTGAGGTACTTTAATACTAAGATAACGTGAATTGTGATTATAATATTACTATATAACCTGAGCAGTATCTTTGGTTTGTTGACGTAATTCCATAACTGATAGACTGTTTGAGCTACTATCACCGCCAATAATGTGGGGAAATTTCTCATCTGTTATAGATATCTGTAAAATTCGCAACAGTAAAATGCTGTAGCAATTAGAGGTACTTCAAGTATTGTAAAAGCTCAATTTGATAAAAAAAATGAAAGGTGCGTGCTTACTATATAATTAATAGTCGAATTGTGAAAATCAGAGCAGAGGCGGGAAAGTAGTAGCAATAATTCCGGTGGTATTGACATTCCTTTACCGTGAATGGTCGTGCAAAAATTCTAAAACGATTAAATCAAAATCTTGACTGCTCCATCGGCGCATTTAAATTATGTAATAAAATTACGAGTAGATAACTTTGATATTCCTAACTTTCGCTACTATGTTGACATGCTTGATAAAATTGATAACGAATGAATCCCTGACATCGCGACAAAAGTTATTTCGAAAGTATGCTGTGTTGGCTATAGTAGTGAAATCCGGGTTTATAAATTCCTGCGATAAAGCAATACATTGTAATGTTATGTGCATTAGTGGTCACTCATTAATACAATGTAATACTGTGTGCCAAATATAATGATAACATAATATCGACCTCCAAATGATCGAGGAAGTATTTCATTTTTTGGGTGACAGCTGAAATAGTTCTATGTAATAAATCGATCATTTTAATTTCCAGCTCTTTATCTTTTTGAGATATTTTGTTACTCGCCATAGTCTGCCTAATATCAGTTATGCAATCTAGTAAGTTAAGAATAGGAAAGTGACGTTAAATATCACTCATTATATAAGACTAATTTGAATACAATGAAATATTTTAGCGAACCTGCAAAATACGCTTTCAATTGCTTGAGATAGTGATGTAAACGCTCTCGTGTTGCATCAAATACCACGTTTAAGCTTATCCTGTAATAATTATAATCAGGATAGAGTCAGATACCAAGATATTTTGTGATCGTGCACAGTTTTAATTTATATTGTATATGGTATACGTATCTCTCAGAGTGTCAGAATATTTAGAATGGAAGTTATCTTACTCTTTTATGCCAATATCAGGCAGTAGCTTGTCTAAAGCTTGTAAACGTCTGTAGAATCTGTCAAGGGCTCTAACTAGGATAGGATTGTCTTCACTATCGGTCTGCAATGAGGCAAAGTAGGCATAGATCACCCATTGTTAAAGGCTAATGCATCATTAAGCTATTACAAAATGTCGAAACGAAAATGATCTAAAGTGTATCTAGATATAAATTACGTACACAAGGAATTTCCAATAGTATAAAATCCTGACAATAGCTTAAATAATCGTTAAACATTTTTTGGACAAACTGTCTGAGTCTTTCAGTTGCCGCATTTTCTGTTTCACGTTGAAGTGGTGTTCTGTTTTTGATAATGATTTATTGTGAGACTGACATCGCTAGGCATTAAGATACTATAAATGTTTAGTATGCACACCCAATATCACTATGATATTGCATGAAATTCTCTTTATATGTTGCAATTACAAGACACATGTCGCTTATGAATCCATTACAGCCGCAATCAATAAACTCCAAGATATCCTGCATTCGAACAAGACTTATTATGATGTGGCTTCGTGTCATATAATAAAGTATGTGATAACATAATTGTGTCGCAGGAATTTAGTAAACGAATTATATCTGTTTAAGAAACTCACCATCGACTGAATATTGGCCGGATTAGCGTTTGGACTATAACTTTTTCTACAAACGTCTGCATTAAGCAAATCATCAGAGGTGGTGATCGCCGAAGTTTCTGTAACGAAATTGGGATTTTGTTCTCCATCAACACTCACAGTATGCATGTTAAGTTTTCTTGATTGTAGCTAAGAATGGTATTAGAATTATTAATATTGTTTGTTAACTTAAACAATCTTATACATAAAAATTTAATTTGATAAGCTACTAAAAAAGTTGATTTGCCTTGTCTTTAAATATAATTAAATTCATAGTTACAAGTTTGTTAAAGCATACTAAAAACTTTATATCAAAAATTACGGACTTGCTGCCTGAGAAACTGTAAATCTTCATCTAGACGTCGCTTAGCGCTGTGTAAGGAAAATAGCAGTAATTAATTGCGTATCATAGTTCAACAGATGGAACAGTTATAATACTGTACATACTGGTTCAAGAATTTATCATACAGTTCATCAGGTTTTTCCTTTAATTGCAGTAAAAGTTCAACGCATGTCGTCAATTCCTTAGAGGTAGACTGAAAGTATTGGAAAATCAATCAATGGAGTAATAAACCTAAAATTAATAGTTTGAATTCTGTAATAACGTATAAGCTCAGCAACTAAATATATTCGAATATTCTGACCTCCGGATCATCAAACTTCTCCTTTAGAATCTTGCATAGTTCACCCATAATAGATTGGCAGTCATTGCGTATCCCTTGAAAGGAAGGCTCATGATGATACCGATCGAGAATATCTCTTGTTTTAGTATAATACCTAATCATAGTATATGAATATCATAATAATCATTTGATGCTGTGAAGTTAAAACTCTAAATATTAATATCAGGCCAACCTAACTGCCTGCGAAAAGGACTTCATATGTATACATTGCTTCAGGCGAAATGGAAGCTCAAACAAAAACTGTAGCTAAGAATATATTGATGATATAAAATGTAAGTCAGATTTTCTGATTCTATTTGAAATATGTCAATAAGGGACTTCTAGCTCAGATAAAAGCTATACTTCGTTATTTCGTAAATCAGCTATGCAGTGGTTACTTACTTTCTTCAATAATGTATGAACTCCCGATAATTTCGTTATTTGTTGACGCCTTTCAGCCAATGTTGAACTAATGTTGCTGCTAAATTCAGTAATTGATGACATTTTGATTGCAAGCTGCTCCATTTCGTTTTCCATTTTTTTAAAATCATGTTTCATCTATTTAAAGGAAAGGAAAGCAAAGCAACAGGAGAACGCTTACTTATATTTTTTAATGCTATTACCAAGTTAGATGATCTCAAATTTCGTGTCTGTCGATTATGCGATATAGTAATGATTAATCTAAGACATCATTTTAGATGGTCCTATCTTATTTTGCGATTTACAGTCGACAAAGAACGTAATCAAAGCAGAGAAGACATACCTTTTTGATAGTATCCGTTGCACTAATAAATTTGTTGTAGTTTTCATAGACTAGAGTTTGCATTTCACTGTCCAGGGCTCGAATTTCTGCCATTAAGGTAAAAATCATATGTACAACCATAATATGAATTATATTAATGTAAAGGATAATGAGGGGTAAAAGTATATATGTGAATTACGTTAGTGTGTTACAGTAGTTCACTGGCAACTAACTAATAAGGTTTTAAAATCATTTTTGACGGAAATATTAAATGCATCAGAAACGATTATATACCTCAGTGATTTCTAGGGTTACAGTTATACCGTATTTATACGAGGTCGTATTAGTAATAAATACAGTTGGGATAGCGTGATTTTATTAAATTCAGAAAGGATTCCGTAATAGTATAAAAATTTCAAGTAACTACAATAGGGGGCTAACGATTACAGGATTGTTTATGGAAAGCCTACGGCACTCCATATCATTCATAGGATGTGTCAACAGAATCTCGCGCTATTACTCCATAACATTCCACCGTCAAATTCTGCTATTTCTGCAAATATATTTATAGAACTTTCCATCACATTACGTGTATTACTATAGCTTTTGTTGGAGTGAAAAATCGCTACTCTAACATGTCTTTCTGTGGCCCCAACAGGATTGCTCATTACCGTAATCCTTACACTTTTAAATGACGGGAATACTTTCTAGTTTTATGTCACTATTTTTAAACTTATAATTTACTATTTATTAATAGTAATTATTGTTATCAATGTATAAAATTTCATCGTTATGACATTCTTAATAAGATTTTTAAGGTTAGGCATGTGAAATTCATTACTAACGTTTGACCATCTCCGTTTCCTTTTCCATTAATTGTTGAAGTCCATTCTCTCTAAGTTGTTTGGACAGATAAGATTCTACTTTAAATTGGTTACTGTCGATATCCAATGGATCGATTGTTTGTGACCCTCCTTGTTCTTGCAAACCATAGTATAGCTTCAAAATGCCACGAGTCGGACGACGAGTGGGTTCATCTCCGCCGTCAAAATCTGTACAGAATGGTACAAGAGGGTCAAGAGTATGCAAGCTGTTGTATCAAACAAGTTAAAGTTTCAATATTACACTAAGAAACTAGAGATGAATTGTGCAAAAACAATTACATCGGTCTAAAACCATGTTAAGATAGCAAACTGTGGCTCTAGACAGCATTAGAATCTGGATTATACTAAGATCATAACATTGTCATTATATAATTAAAGTTGCGAACTACAGTACTAGGAATTCATTGAATGGTCCCCGCGGCTGCGTTATTACCTGATGCAGCCATTTTGGAACTTTTATGTAGTATAGAAGACTGTATTTGTTTACCATGAGCTGTACAGAATTCTACTCGTGATCAGTCATTGAAATTATGGTACGGTGCATATTGTTATGCAAGTCTAAACGTTTTTAATAATTATTTAACAAACAACTACGTACATAAATCAATCTTACTTGCTATACTGCAGTATGTCTGCGCAGCATATACCTGCTATTTTAGTAAAACTAAAGTTACTGGTACCAATTGCATGGCACAGAGGTAAGAAAATGGCCAACTATCGACTTACCCACTGATATTTGTCCGTAATTAGTAATTAATATTGTTGCAGATAGGATCATATGATCAGTGAATTATGCCATGCTGTACAGTGTACAGTACGTACAACCCTAAATTGTCAGAATTTCAATCACCAGCTGTTCTCGTTTAGTCTCTAATAATTAATTATATTTACTAATAATACCGTACAAATGTACACTTGTACAGGTATACGGCGCACCTACTACGTAGTTTTTTTCTGATCTCTCGCATACAGCACTTAAAAAGTACAGTATAGTACAGTAGCTATAATTATCCGTGACTTACAGAACTGTACGTACTGTATATCAAAGCTAACTCGGATCTAAGAGATAGGAGTATAAAGATATTTTAAGGGTGTTATTGATATTTTGATAGCACAAACTAAGGTTAGGAATTAAATCTTGCCATTCTAACTATTGAAGGGAACTCTTTTCTGTTAAAATCGAAGCTGTTAAACGGTGTAAGAGGTCATTTACCCGATCTCCAAATGCGTAAATTTATAGTGAATACTCTCCGGATGTGTCTGAGCTAGTGGATGAATTGGCGCATTGACATACGAATAATGTAATAGATAGCAACAGGACAGAAGCAAACGCTTACAACAACTTCTGTTAGGAAAAGCTATAATATTGTATATAATAAATGAAATTCGTGTGAAAATCGAATTTCATTTATCTCTATAGTGTACTTCTTATCAGGCTAAGCAAACTACAGTATTCTACAGTACATGCCACAAAAATTTAACGAGCAATATTCATGCACAATACAGTACTGTACTGTACAGTGTACAGCGTTTCAGATTCAGCTGCGTGGATAATTTATAGTTGATTAGTGTACCGTAGACGCATTTTATGGTGAAGTTATTAGATAAGATTTCAGCGATTTTAAGTCTTAATAAGCTCTGTCGATACACAACAAATCGTGAACGTACTGTACGGTACAGTGCACATATCTACAGTACAATGCAATTCATGGAATATGACGGCTGATAAGTGCTATGTAGTACAGTACTTTATATTATACTGGATGTTATCTGTCGTTTTGAAGATCTTTGGTTATTAAGAAAGTAAAACAAAATTACTAGTCGAGCCTGCATACAGTGTTTTACGTTATGAATTGATGAACATTTCAACCTCTTACCCGCCATTTGGATGCAAGGAGATTCGGAAAGGCTATATTTCACATACAGTATGCACACTGCAGGCTGCGGCGGTACCTGATCAGTGATCACGGCATAAGCGTTTATGAAACGTTAACTACGCTGTACGCAGCGTTGTTCACAATTAAATGTTTAATGTTATAACCGAACCTTTCTCACGCCTACAGTACTTGGTAGCTACTTTTGTCATGGAAGCATTAACTGTACTGTACTGTACAGTACAATGCAGCTTAGCATGTGTAATACTTATACAGTACTGTATAGTACACTAATGTACAGTACAGTACAGTACACTTGTACAGTACAGTACTGTAAACTGTACACTGTACTGTACAGTAGAGTTAACACTTATCTACTGTACTGTACTGTACTGTACAGTACTGTACCGTACTGTAGTAAACTTGCATACAGTACTACAGTACAGTATACTGTACACTACAGGAACGAAGTAAAGTATTCTTAGTACTGTAGATATACAGTACAAGGTATGGTATGGCTATACTGTACTGTACTGAACTGTACTGTACACTCATGGAAACAGCGTATAGTACTCAGTATTGAATAAGATTTAGAATTTTTACATCAAAAACCAATTCGAAGTCAATCTTACAAATCCTATGAAATAAGCTAAAACATTTCATTCAGACTTACGCTTAACACATCGTATAAGGAGTAAAACGCACGAAAAATAACATTGTTAAGCGTATAATTTCCAAATATTTAATAGATTTAAGATTTTTTATTATGTTACAATCCATAAATGGATTCGCCATTTTCATGCAAATCGATACTGTATCATCAGCCATCTCTGTAGTATGCTACTGATGAAAGCGTAACCATACTGCTTAAAAGCAACTTGGCAGGCTAATAACAGCTGATTTGGATGTCAATCGCAGACTGTAGTGTGCCATTACAGATATGTGATACAGTTGAAATGACCAAAAAATAATCAGTCTCCACATTATTAGTACAGTATAGTGAACAACCGTTTCCTGTCCCGTCTCTTTCTGTTTAGTAGTCCCTGATACTATACTGTACTGTACAAGTGTACATGTATTCTGTACCAGAACAGTGGATTAGAAAGAAGGGCCAACATACAGTTACAGCTGTCGAAGGTTTGGTTGTAGAACCAGCGGCTTCTCGATAAAAATTGAACTTCGGCACTGCTACAGTCTACAGTATTACTGTACAGTACAGCTGTACTGTAGATATTGTAATCTAGTAATTAGCGGAGGAGTTTGCGCAGTCTAGCGACCTGAGTGTATCACTATATCACGTCCATAGAATTTTTCCTTTTACAGTTTTACCTCTACGATCACGTCTTTCACTTGAGGTATAGGTACCTCAAGGTTCAGGTATGGCTCGTCACTGGCTATAAGTTCTATACAGTATAAGGTTAATATCTGACGTAAAATCGAAGGCGCAGAGACACTGCGAAATCTATTAGGTTAGGGATAGGGTACACACGTACTGTACACCAGAGTTCTTAATCAGATTTAGCGCCTTGATACGCGGCTAGGCCAGGACGAGGTATGTACTGTAGATTTGAGCTCTACGCTACTTTGTCACAGCGTCGCCAGTTCGTGATAGAAATACAATAATAAACTATGCTGGTATATAAAATTGATAGTAATACGCCAAAAAATTGAGTAGACAAATATAACCATCCGTGTACTGTACAGTGTACAGTACTGTAGTACTTGTAACAAACTTATCGTACTGCATGTCATAAAACTTCAAAGGGCAACTGTACTTAGATTGATTCATTATATAGCTACGGTAGCTTACCATTAAGAGCAAAATTCTAAAGCCCAGAAACATTAAGATTAATTTAAGTATCGTCATACATTAGCAAGCCAAGACAAAAATTTCACCATAAATATAAAATAATAGCAGTTTATTAGCTATTTTACGGTAGCTACGTAAGTTACCACCATAACATTTATATTTAATAAGGCGTAGATAGAATGTTTGCAATTAACCATCCGAATTATGCCTCACATAGGTATTTACTGTTAAAACATTACAGTAGAAATTACGGGAATGTTAGTACATCTTCGATTTAGAAACTACAGTAATGCCTATCGTAGTTTATTAATGTTTGCAAAATAGCAACAGGGTTTTAAATTATAAAGGTGATAAACTTAATTCCAGAACAATCTCGTAAGCTATTTGCGGAAGGGTTTTACGGTTTAAATTGTGAAAAAAAGCAATTAATCTTCGTTAATAAATTCGCTTTTCGTTTCGTTATCTTCACCAACGACAATGTCAATGATAAATTCTTGGTCGCATCCAACATAGCAATCGCTCATTAATAAAAGCTTCAGGCTATGTTTACCAGGTCCAGATGCTATAAAGTCAAGCTTGATGTCGGCCTTCTGCTGTAATGTTAGTCGTTTTATGGACAACAGGCTACAAAATGATAATAACGTAAATACATGGTAAGATGAGCTTTAAAGTTATACTAAAAAAATTACTTGTTGTCTTCAGACTCCCCAATAACTAACCACCAGCCTTCGTCGCGTTTCTATTGTTAGTGGAGAATGATCGGTAATATGTACCCATTTTCAAATCATGTTCGTAATATCTGTTCAATACTAAAATCGGACTTACTTGTGGAAAGAATGGTGCTATTACTGGACCGCTAACTTCATCTTCTCTGCTTAATTGAACTTTCACAGTTGCTGGTGATCCGCTAATAAATAATAGGCAACATTAATTTCTAGCAATAAAATTACCGCGATAATAAATGTTACCTAATAATATTGCTTTCGTCTTCAACTTCATAAGATACATCAATATTGGGATACCGATTACAAAATCTTGCAACGTCCTATTTCATATTATAGTAATGACTGAAGTGCTGAAAGTAGATTAAGAAAAAGCCTTTCAATAAGAAGACTAACCTGCATCTGCTTATCATCGAGTTGTAATAAATCGTTTCTCTCCCCGTCTTCCATGTCCATTACATCAAAGACAGATTCAATGCCCTTATGTAAATAAGAACAGACAATATGGTGAAAACTCGTAATATCATTAAGACAAAGCATAGTGATAAACAGTTACTATGAGATAGGACTAACCTTTTCAGTGCATGATTTAATAATTTCTGATGTGAAATGTGGCAATTGTTTAAGGTAGGAATCTTTATTCCAGACAGCCTGAGTTAACTAGTTAGGTTATCAATAATTAAGATATTCAAATGATTAAAACATACGAGGGCATAACTAATATACTGGCATTAATAGCATACCATTTGAGCGATTTCCATGGCAGATAAAGCCGGGCTTAACCATCCGTTACTGCTTAAGACATCAACGCATGCGCGAATCAAACGGATAGCCTTCAATTTAGTAAAAGATAGCAGGTTAAATTTCGATGTGCTACTGACCTACTGTAATCGTCACTATAGATTAAAAGATTGAGTGTCGTTCATTTATACGTAAAACGTTTGAATATTTCAGTAGACCTATAACATCAAGTGATATCGATCACACGTGTCTCAAATCAACTGTCAATCGATATTGCAAGTGATCGGATGACTGTAAGAGACGCGTAACTCTTCAATCAGCTGGAAATTAACTTGCTATAATCGATATAACTTATAAGACAGTCACTTAATAAAATTGAATGTTGAACCTTATTTAGAATGTCTTCAGTATCCATTTGAAGCTCCGGAGGTAGTTGTATCCGTGACATATGAGCTTGTAGTAGAAGATTCGTCTTATTATGAGAGTCGTTAAATTTCAGGTCAGGCAATTTATATGGGACGCGTTGTGCTAACTGAATGCCGGAAAGTGAAAGGTAGTCATAAAAAACGATTCAATAGTGATACTAATCATTTTCGTTTGAAATAAGCACCTTGGCCAGAATCCTTTCTTCATGGCGTCTTATTGGTATATTTTCATATTCGGCGGACGAAGCCAAAATTTCTATTAAACCGCGTAGTTTAGTCTTGCCAGCAAGAGACATACTGAAAAGCTCTAGAGATTAAAGAGAAAAATTATATATACGAGAAGTAAAATGTGCATAAAATTTCATTAGTCCGGATTTACCGATTGTTCTGTAATTGATATAGTAGTAGGATGCAATCATACCAAGATTCAACGGGCTAATGTCAAAATCGTCCTCAATAGCAATGCACTAATTATAATTTATAATCAACCGGAAATATTAGCATTGGCAATGAATGGTAATTGATAACTTTTTTAAGATATTTACGATTCGTAACCTTGGATTGCTGTAAATCGTCTAAGATAGTCTCTACGAATTCCGATAAATGGTCGGACAGATGTCGATGGCTAACCCCTATGAATTACCGAGTAGAAAGTTGTTACACAAGAAATTTAAAATGCTATATGAACGTATAATGGACCTTGCAGGTTGTAGTAGTTAGGGTTTTGCGTCATTCGTCTATACATAAAAGTCCATGTTAAGTAATCTACAGCATCTTGCTTGTTTTCGATTGTTTTTGTAACAATTTCAGCATTGAGATGGTCATGAAAGCAGTGTTGTAAATGGGACTAGATATTAAATAGAAGCTTGTTAAGAAAGTGTGCGTATTTCCTCGAGCATCAATATGTAATGATGATATAATTCTTTTAATAAGATCCAGATCACTTAATTACCTCTACCGGTAATGGTTCGTAAAGAAATTTCTTATAGAATTCCTTTTTCGATGTTTGGCACATGATCACACAAACACCTACAATTTACAGATATCGAATATAATTAAATAGACTCGAACATTATAGATGGTCCGATACGATAGTCATTCTGTAATTTTCATTATCATAATTCACCAACCTGCATTATCAATCATTGGCCTGTTAGCTTTTCCAACCATCTGTAGGACTTCTGTTACTGGATAGTCGACGTACCTGTGATAATGTCGGTGCCTTAATAATAAGGTAATAACTGACATCTACAAAAAAACCTTACGTGTGATTTCTACCATCGTAATATTGGGTGTCCATAACAATTACCAAGTGGGCTCCAAAATTAAAATTCCAGCTCATTTTTCTAGAGATAACGACAATCTAGAAGAAAAACAACAATAAAAGTTAAAAAATTTTGCAACCTTTGCAAGAACTGACTATAAAATAAAGTAACTGTTATGTTTGTATGGCAGGCTACCTGTATGTAACAAGCATCATATAGTTGCTCGATTATTCTTAGTTCGGTATCACTCAAACCTTCGTGTACATACGCAATGCCATGCAACAAAGTTTCTTTTAACGTCTGTTATTATAATTAACGTATTAAAAATTAGAACGTCGTTGCATACGCAAGCCGAATAAATTTGATAGTATAGCTAACACTGTCTGAGATATGACGAAGATAATTTTCAATTTTTTCTATTGGACAAAGTAAGAACCTAAAAATAATTAAAAATTTCATATTTTAAGAAGTACTAATATAACATTAATTTTGAGCTCCATATAATACTTAGCATACCGATGTGCATCCCCGTCGGCTGTACAATAAGTTATTATATCAAGAGCCGTAAGTTTTGTCTGTCGTCGAGATGGTACATAAATAATACAAGGTTTCGAAGGGGAATACTTCAAAATCGTATTGTAAGTTGGCCTAATCATTGTTATAAATCGGGTTGGCGAATGGGTAGTGTGAAACCCCTACAGAGAAAATACATTAGGATCAGTAATATAATAACATGATTGCTAAGTGATTGAATCTGTAATTACAAACCTGTATATGCAACTCTAACGGCGTTGGCCTTACATTAGGATGAAAGTTAAACAAGCAGCTACTGCTGACACCAAGCCACTGAGCCAAATCCTAAATAACAAAGTATACAGTAGTTACTGATCTGGACAAAAGATATCCAATTTGGTTCCTAAAAACGCCAATCCGTCTTGGATTGAAATGTGTATTTACGTAATTTTTAGTTTCATAGATTACTTACAGATGCATTTGCAATAGGTGAACTAAGCATAATAATGCGTATTGGGTCTTCAACTTGCGATGAGATGTACCTCATTCGAGAACAAATAATTTCAATCGATGGCTAATAAATTTAAACAAATAATTAATATTATAGAAAACAAGTACCGATAATTGATAGAAATCTGCCATGATATAACAAAATATATTAAAATCTAACTACTTCCTATCATACCCCTATTTCCCCACCAATAAGATGAGCTTCATCAATTAGAAATAAATTCACTTTTAATACAGCTTTCCTTTGTTTCCATCTTCTCGAAAGTATATCCCATTTGTCGGGAGTGCTGATAATTATATTGCCCTAAATAACAGGCCAGTATAGTATTGAGCGAAAGAACGAATTTTATAATAACTTTTTAACGAAGAATAACTTACTGTACTTAATCGTTTTATGTCGATGCTGATCTCTCCAGTCAAAATATTGACCGTTTTTCCGAGACGTTTTTCAAATCTTTCCATCCATTCAATATAGAGCTATTAAAAAAAAATTTAATAAGATTACTATTATATTGATGATATAATATTACAACATATACAATTTAAGGTAATTGCATTGTTTAGTATGATATACAAACTTTTTCAGCTAGTGATTGGAAAGGCGTGACATAAACGCATTTTCCGTCATTTTGGGTATTAAGAAGCCGCGTTATAGCAAATTCAGCACATATCGTTTTACCACTGCCGGTAGGTGCCCCAACGAAGACATTATCATTGCTATTGTACAACGCATTAAATACTAGTAGGAATGAGATCATTAAGTATTAAAAAAGGGTTTTGTTACTGAATCCTGCTAAAGATCATGACGTAGAATAATACCTTGTGTTTGAACAGGATTAAAAAAAGTCAAATTTTTTTCACTGTAGAACTTTTCAATAGCAACATTTCGCAATGCTTTTACTGGTAAAGGCTGTAAGTCCAATAATTCTGTCGGCGGTGTAAATTTTTCGGGAAGAATTAGATGCCGGAAGGTTACAGGTAATACACTTTCACAACCTAATATCAATATAGAAAAATTTTCCGATGGTATCTGTTTTAATTGGTACTGATAGGTGTTCTGGTATACAAGTACATTGTACCATAGACTACTAAATATATCAGTGCATCTAGTAATCCATGATTGTACAATCCTGAACTTTATTACACTATATAACCTGATTAATTAATAAAACAATAAGGTAAAATATACGACCGAATGATACCAGATCCTTACCCAGCCAACGATCAGACACTACTCGAATAAAATACTGTGGAGGAAGAGGTTCAAATATCGGGACAAAAATCTTTATAACTTGTTCTTCGCTAGCATATTTACTGTACAGGAATTAAAAATTGAACGGTTATATTCAACGAGGATAAAAGATAATGAAAAATTAAATATTTCCTTAACGTACCTTTTCAGTAAAAAATACTCGCTGTGGAGCAATGCTTCACCATCGACATCTTCTATAAATATCCAGAAAGCCTAGTACAGAATGCTCGTTAGATATTTTTCGCTTTGTTAATGCTATGTAATAATACGTCATCGGAATTTGTCTAGTAGTTGTAATGTCCAACTTTACTACCAGTATTACAATGGTCTTGTATACTTATGCAATTATTTAGATTCCCACACTTGGTGATTATGATTATAGTAGGCACAGATGCAAACATTGAGAAAGTGAACCATACAGGTTCAAATACAATATTAATCATACTTTGGATTGTATACCTCTGATTTTCCATGTATTTTTTCATCCCACTGAAAATCTGGCGAAATTGATACCTCCACCTTCAGCATCGAGCTATAATAGCGTGAAACATTACTCTTTACATTTATACGTCAATACATACAATATTCTAGCTTACCGGGTTATGGGTTGAATATGAGCACTAATATCCAGCCTCGGAAATTGGTGAACATATTTGTATATCGTTTTACCCATTTTAGGTTTTCGTATTAATTCTCCAATTTCGTTGTGGCCGAGATCAAAAAGGCGTTCCCAGGGGAAGTCTTTCTTCTCTATTTTTCTAACTAAATCTACGGGAATCTTTTTAAACTGATGTAGGGGATTCATTGACTGCCACCTGAAGCGATTTATACATTTTAGAATATAGTCAATTCTATACAGCAATAATGTAAATTAAATCTAAGGTTACAAACATTTTTCTATCGATCATTTTGCACAGATTTAAAACTTTATCAACGGTTTGAGCCCAACCACGACTCAAAGCAATTTCGAATATAGCTCTCATTAATCGACCTGCAGACTGTTGACATATTTTTGTTACCAATTAAATCAACTATAAGTAACCACATAAGGCAATAAATTTAATGAAAATAGCAAAAGTTACTTGAGATATAAAAACCATATCTGCGGCAAGAGCGAACCCATCAAGCTTTAGTTGCGAAATATACGCTTGTAGTAATACGCTGACCTATCCCAAAAATCAAATTTGTTCTTTACATATGCTTATACTTTAACTGTTTACTAAAATTACTGATAACCCATAATGATGTACCTTTGCACTTGGCTCGTCGATACTTTCCTTGACAGGAATCGGAATCCTTTCCATTAGGCGCTGTAATTCGAGCTTTTCTTCCTAAACGATATGTTGAAGGTACATTAATTTTGCCAACGAAAACTAAATTTGGCATATTAATTCAATACCTCTCGCACTGTAATGTGCTTAAATTCTGAGGATAAGGAAAAGATGCGCAATAACTCTATTTCAGTTGAGGTCGGTTTCAGGTGTTTGTTATATGCAGAAATCGTTTCTCTGCTGCAATAATAATGACTAGCAATTCTTCCTAATTCAGTGATTTGAAAATTGCCAGATTTTTTATCATATTTTATTAGGTTGTCTTTATCCAATAGTGAAGCTGCTGTATGAATTAAATCCATGCGACGTTGTTCAAGGAAAGTGTCGTTTTCTTTTTCTTGATTCGAAATGCTGTACAAGACAGGGTTTCTAAGCATACGGATATATAGGTAGGTATAACCCAACCAATTAGCCGCTTCCTTAGCATTTTTAACAGTACCAAGTACTATTTCCGCATTAAGACTATCCGGTAATTTAGTAATGAATTGACTTTCAATCGGTAATTGTTGATTTAATAGGGATAAGTAGTACTGCAATTCACTATGATTCGTTATCACGATACCCTCTCCAATAGCATCGTACTGTGGTCTACCCGCACGACCTAACATTTGCAAGACATCCAAAGCGCTCAGCTCAACCCAGCGCCCCTTCTCTGGATTATAAATCTGTGTTCCCTTAATAATAACAGTATGTGCGGGTAAATTTACGCCCCAAGCGAGAGTTGCGGTCGAGATCAATACCTAAATATACAGTAATAATTTATTACTAGTATATCAAAATTTTCGGGAATAACATGCTACGTAGCCTAACATTCAGTATACTAATTAAGCATGCAACAAGTAAGTTCTTATAATAAACTGTAATTAATAAAAGAAATAGTAAATACTTGGACATGTTTGTCAGCAAATAAATCCTCTACTAGCGTACGATCGACCCTGAAAAGTTAACAAATAATCTATTAAAAATGTCGACCGAAATAGGATCTGATGGTATTAAAAGCCGACGTTACCTTGTCATTCCAGCATGATGAATAGCAAATCCGTAAGGTAGTAATTCCTTGAGTTCATTGTTCTTCACAAGGGAAGATAATCCCATTATTATTATTAAATACAGACTAGTATAATATATAACTCCATACTAGCTTGCAGCATTAGTTAAGAATGAGTATTTACTAATCTTACGCGTACCTTGACCTGATCAGCTTCGGTTCTTAAAATTTCCGTACTAGCAGAATCTTCTCTCAAGAATTTCCCTATGGTATCCTTTTCAAGGCACAAATCCCTTATGGCTCTAGCAGTCTTTCCGGTTTCTTTTCTGGAATGAACGAATACCAAAACCTGCAGAGAGTTTTGAGAAGGTAATTGCTAAAGAGGAATTGTATCCACAATCGTTAGAAGTCCAAAGTAGTTAGTCACTTGTACCTGATTTTTGCCTGCATGTTCAATAACCTTATCGTAGACAATGTCATTCATAGCCTGTAAAGGTTAGAGTAAAGAAAAGCATAATTGTAGTAACACAAGTACACTATAACGAAAGTGGGCTTTTCATAGTGTAGTGATGTTTAGCGGAAAAGCCATTACCTGAAATCGTTTTAATGGTTTCTTTTCAGTGATTCCGATATATTTTTGCTCAAGTGGAACTGGACGAAAGCTGTTGTCAAAGAAGAATAGGCCTTTCGAAGGCTTTACACGTAGGAATGTAGCAACATCTTCATAATTCGGTAATGTAGCACTAAGTCCAACCAGTCTTACAATCTCCTTAGTCATTTCTATTTGACGAATTGTTCTACACAACGATAATTCAGGCCAGTATCAGACTGTGCTTAAAATTTATTCATTTCCTAAACAAAAATTGCTAACCTCGCCACTATCGCTTCCAATACAGGGCCACGATCGTCGTGTAGTAAATGTATCTCGTCCTATAAAATTTTATGTGAAAGACAATATGAACAGTAAGATTAGGATAATATTTATCCAAGATTTGTACTATTACACTAGTAAATGTAAAATTTTTCTAACGTATTGTTACATGGGTAAGACACAAACAGAAATAAGTAGTATTGGCCAATACAATATGCACTTACAATTATTACTAAGCTCACAAATTGCGCGAATGAGCGATCTCCACTTTTGCGAGTTATTATATCCCATTTTTCTGGAGTACATACGATCACCTATATAACGGAGAATAATTCTTATCAGTCTATTTTATTAGCAATTTTCTGATAATTCCCTTACTAGTTTTCTAAGGTCGCACATACCTGGGCTTTATCCATTTGTTCCTTGCTTAGTTGATGATCACCAGTCAACTCATTAACGGTAATGCCATACGAACCTAGTCGCTATAAAAGTGAAAATCTTATAGCTTAGTCCTAACGTAACTATTCGGCTAGTAAGGAAAGCAAGGAAGCACCTTAGAAAAATTGCCAACCATTTCCTGAACTAGAGATTTCATGGGGGCAACGTAAATTATTTTAAACGCCTCGGTATTTATAGTTCCATCTTCGTCAGTATTTTTTCCAATTTCTCGTAGAATCGATAACAGTGCCACATTGGTTTTTCCAGCACCCTTCAATCGACAGGTTAGAGAAAATATTATTTTCTTATTGATTTTTTCCCGAAATTCACAACTGTATATCAAATAGATACTTCACTATAATATAGAGGAAAGACAAATTTGAATCTACAAAGTTTACCGTTGGTGCACAGAGTAAGATATTTTCGTCAGAGTTGAGAACTCTATCGACCAAGCGACTTTGGATACGATTAAGACTAGAGTACCCATCAAATGCAGGCTGAGCATATTTAGGAAGAACACTTATAGGAACCAAAGTCTCTCCAGCATCGAAAGGTTTCGGCTTCAATGCAGGAACATGGACTTCTTCATAACCTTTCCTTGCTTTACGATATGACCCATCAGGTAAGGTACACTTCTTATTTGCCATTAAATGGCTGCCTTCAAAAAATCCTATATCTTCTAGTAACAACATCCTCTTGGATTCGACTGCAGCGGCTTGATTAGCATCTTCATTGGTTACGCCAGCCTCAATTCTAGCAGCACGGGCAGCTTGTTTACGACTTTTTTCTTCTTGGACGAGATCTTCTTCATCAAGAGCTGATAAAGCTCGCAATATATCCACTAATTTAGGATCATCTTTCATTTTTGCTTCAATGACTTGCCTTTCAGCAGGCGATTGTGCACGAGCTAGTAACGTACAATATAATACAGGCATACGATTTTTGCGGAGAATTCGGATAAAATTAAACTGGTCAATTCCAAGAGCTATAACCAATTTGTGCTCACATTCACGGTCATCGCCAGCATTCTAACAGATAATAAGACATTATTGCGCCGAATTCTGCTACAGCTTCATCAGTAATTTATATCCTAAGAGGTAATAAATGAGAGTAAAGCTTTCAAGAGTACCTGCAAAATATCAAGGACTTCTTCAGCCTTCTTTTTGGATACCATATGATCACCATAAGCTTTATTAAGTTCACGCTGCAACCAATAAGCGTCAATGCTGCGTGGCTCAATGCAATCCCGCGAGGTCTCTTGATCAAGGCTACTGTCGTCTGCTCTTCCACCTTTGTGCAACGTACCACTAAATTCGGCTTCCACTCCTTCGGTTTCTTCTTCAGAATCTTCGTCTTTGATATCGTCATACCGTTCTTCAGCCTATATTATAGCATAATTTATTACTCACTACTACGGTATACAGTAATGCAATATTGCAATATAAGTTTAAGTACGGTTCATACTTCATCATCAGATTCATCAAATTGTATAGCAACACCAGTTTCTTCAAGGTTTTCTTCTCTTTCGACAGTTTCCTTTTCTTCTCCATAGTCTGAGATTTTCTTAGACAAATTCAATAACATGGAAAAACGTTCGTCTAGAATAGAGCCTAGCAGTGATCGAACTGCCTGAGCTTTTTCAGTTTCCTAACATTAGAATTTTATAGAAAAATAATGGTATGCCCAGTTAGTTTTTATTTATTAAATATTAAAAATACAGATTAATACCATGCCGATAACAGTAACGGGGTAAAATTTAACAGTCGTGCTATGTGATAATTGAAACATCAAATACAAGAAAGGATTCTTTACAATACCACGAAAATATCGTGTTAATCAATAAATCCAGAGAGAACTTTACAAACCCTCATTTTATCATTTTTTAATGCTGCTAGCACTTCGTCAGCGGCAGCAACTAAAATTTCTCGAGGTTGATCTCCAAGTGATCCTTGAACAATATTTAGCATCAGTTCGTAAGTGCTCTTTGTTGCTCTCGTCTTGGGTTTATAGATATTTGGCATGTCGAATAGATCAGAGGATAATAAACTAGCTTGCTTTGATTTAAGGATATCTTGTCGCTTCTCGGACGTGATCTTACGCCGCCTTCGAAGTGTCGAGGAAAATTTTTTATTAGTGATAATGATACAATAATATATAGTTGTACAGTAGTACTGTATGCTATACTGTACTTTGGTTTTGCTTCTTCTGCTGTTGGAGGTTTCGCTCTTTGGGCTTTATCACCCATTTTTGTTCCGACGAGGTGGCCAGAGAGCGAAGTAACTTCACCAGTTGATTCATCCCTCCCGCGCTTTTCCAGCAATGAGATATCAGCTTGGAGAACGAGGTTAGAATTCTGAATAATCACAATAAGGTTGGGGGGTTATTAGTTGCAGTAAAGTTAGGTTAGGGAGCATAGGGCTCATTATTTTACAGTATCATACCGTACTTGTCAGAGGTTATCACGCGACCGTAAGTGAAGAAATCAATCATAAACCGCACTAGTGAACGTACGCGTATAACTTAATTTAAACGTAATTTTGTTTTATGGATCATGTTTTCTAAATAGTAAGGGCACAGCATCGTTCTAAGCCCGGTGGTTTATGTAGTACTTCATTTACTTTACGTTCCATTATGTATGAACTTACCGCTCGGTAATCATATTGTAGTGATCTTGCAGTGGCATCAGCCATTATGGAAGTCTTAAGGATATACTCGTGGAGTAGATATCTAGAGATAAAAGAATATCCTCATAAAATATGATATTTACTGTAGTACATGTACACTAGCACACTAGTTGTTTATTAATTTGATATTCCACAAAGAGGAAGTATATAAGCAGAGTATATAAGTACTTCTCTTCGACAGCCTGGCGCTACAAAAACGGCGAGGAATTAATTAGTTGCAGAACTTGTAGCTATAATGCGGTGCTTGTTGCACAGTACGCGCAAAAAACAGTAAAGTACAGTAGTGTACTGTACTGTACTGTACTGTACTGTATAGTAAGTGTACAGTACAGTACTTCTCTTCGACAGCCTGGCGTTACAAAAACTGTGAAGAATTAGTTGCAGAACTTGCAGCTACAGTACAATGAGGTGCTTGCTGTACTGTACAGTACAGTACGCGCAAAAAAACGTAAAGTACAGTACTATACAGTACAGGTACTGTACAGTACAATACTGTAGATACAGTAAAGTTGTACAGTACTGTACACTAATGTACAGTACTGTACAGTAGGCTATGCAACTGCATACTGAACAGTACAGTACTGTACAGTACAGTGTACACTGAGTGTACATGTACTGTAGACATGTACAGTAGTACAGTCCGGTACAGCACTTGCAGCCATTCACTGTACGCGTACAGTACTGTACAGTACTGTACTGTATTCGAGTATTATACTGTACTCTACTGTACAGTATATATATACAATACATACAGTACAGTACAGTAGGACGACGCCATATTGAAAGGCAGGAATGAGTACGCGCGTGGTAGAGGCGTGGCAGCGTGCAATAGTACTGTACAGTGTACAGTACAGTACTGTAGTGAGAGACAGGAAACGAATTTTTATCGACAAAAATCTACAGTACAGTACTGTACAGTGTACGGTACGGTACAGATTCTGCTCCGTTATTAAAGTTGTCCCTTTTGGGCTACCGTAGAAAGTCCTGTAATCGCACGTACTGTACGGTACAGTACGGATACGACAACAAACTGAGCCAGTAGCTTAGCGTTAGCGTAGTGGATCGATTTGTAAATACTGTACGTATGTATGATTAGTCAATAGTACTGTACAGTACTGTACAATGTACTGTACAGTACTGTACAATGTACTGTACACTGTACAGTACATCGTGAAATGATACTACACAGTACTACTGTACTGTAGTCTACACTACAGTAATGTCGACGATCATCCTTATCATAACGCAGTTTAGCCAATATATTTACCTTAATGCAATGATGATGTGGTTAACAAAGAAGAGTGTTGTACAGTACAGTATATTATACGCGTAAGCAACGGGAGCGATCCCGTAAATTTTATTCATTTCGTTACGGCCAAAAAAATGTCGATTTCAGTAACTCCAATTTAATAATAAAACTAAAAAAAACACTGACTTATGTTATACTGTATGTTACGTTATGACATACTGTACAGTAATAGGATTACAGTATGCTGTAAGTAAGCTTGGTGTCACTTAGCAATATTACGAATGGTATTTTCAATGTCTGTACTCTGCAGAAATTTCTACGTTAGAGCAATTCGTTTCACATAAAGAAATTGTAAGATAAAAGGGACTGTAAAAAAGACTCTTATACTGACCTATAGAAATGTATAAATACCCCGGCGCCCGCTCATTCGAAGGGAGAGTGAGTGGGATTCTACACTCTGAATCATTCTACTTAATAGAATATCACTACTCTCTTATTAATGTCCAGCACGTTGGGCATCTTCACAATTACAGTGTTTCTCGTATCATAAATCTTGTACTATAATAAGTCAACTGGCTAATATTGGTCATCAGCAATTTCTAAGATAGTAGTTATCAATCATCTAATATTAGCTTTATAATCAAATACGGGGGCGCATCACTACAAGCCCATATACTGGTACTGTACGTGTACAATACAGTAATAAATGTAAAGGAAGTTTCCAGTCCCATTCCCATTATTTTTGTAGTTGCTGGTTGTACTGCATTTGAAATGTTTCTCGTACTACAGAGTCGACAAACACCGGTGATCTCATTGAGAGCCTTTGTTGCTAACTTGCATGCTTTCACAAATTTGACTCAATTTACAGTTAATAAAAACTTATAGGTACGTAATAGCTGCCAAGTACAGTAGTGTGAGTCAGGGTACTGCAGTGGAATTTTTTTAACCTATGGAGTACTCTACATAAAAGAGTCATCGATTTACGGCAAGTAAAAGAAGTTTGCAGTACAACACTGAATTTACTTATAATTAATTCACGATAGTCTACTTTGTACATGTATGCAAGTAGGTACTGTGCATTAAGTAGGACACTAAGTTTTGCAGAAGTTCGTTATACCGGTAAATACTATAAATCTATCTATTTCTTCCAATCTCCAATTCAAACCTTTTACTGCAATCATATAAATGCTATAAACAGTGGTAAGTAAGCTTTTAGATCAACTAAGAAGGATTGGAATTATAAGCAATCTTTCTTGGACACCTAGCATTGACAGTATCATAATAGCCTCTTGATGTGGTATTATGCAAGTGCAACTGCAAAGCCGGTAAATAGAGGAAGAACGTTATGTTTGTTTATATAAAATCACTATGACCCCTGAATTCCGAGAAAGATCACCGCACTGAAAGCTTTATATTAGGCTTTCTAAGAATTGAGTCCACCTGCCGAGCCAGAATGCTGTAATTCGGATGCAATTAAGATTAGAAAGAGCCCTGTAATTAGCGTCAAGTGATAAAGGCTCAGCAATCTTCGACTTTATTAATATGCGTATATGGGTATATTTAATCTAGTACTAGCACTAGCACATCTGTAATCTTTCAAGCGAGGAAATACGCATTCAACTAGGCCTTTTATAACATGTCGTTAACAATATTCACTAAGTTCGAATTTAAGATTTCAAAATTTTAAATGGGCTGCATGCATTGCCAGATATTAGAATGTACGGTTGTTTTAGTTAGGTGGATACTCTATAAACTTTATAGTGACATGCTATCTTCATCAGACAGGTGATCAACACTAGTGATCAGTAAAGTTTCCTTGACCTTTAAAACTGTATTATGTTACTTTCAATCACGCCTAGATTGCTGGGAAATTAGCATGGTGTCATTTCACGCCATGACATCATCTTTAACTCGCAATCCTATACTGGCATAATAATTTTACTTTATAAATTTGCATGTCAACTTATTTATTTCCACAATTTCTAGCTCTCCAACAGAAGATATCTTGAAATTTCGCTATGGATTCTCCTGAAAGTAACTTTATTAATAATCACTTTCATAGATTTTTTAGGCCTGTAGTATTATATAATACCGCTGCAGACCGTGAACATCAAATGCTAATAGCCAACTATCCGATGGACTGCAGTTATCCAGTAAGCACGATGAGATCTGAAATGCCATCTATTGCACCATATAATCTGCAGTCTAATAATTTACCGCAGCTGTCATCGGTAGCATATTATCATTCGCCGGGTTGGTTATCGACTTCACCATCTACATCACCATCGGTATCGACATTATCCACTTGTAATTATTACAATAACCATCACGAGTATAAGCATCCTTCAAGTCCGTTGATTTTAATGTATCATTATGCTAACATGCTTCCATTATCAACAACGGGCCAAGCTCAACATGATAAAAATAATCATCCTGTTCTTGATTCTAAATCTGTCAAAGCAGTGAAAAAAAAGCGATATCAGTGCCCAAAATGTCAGACAAATTGCTCCAATAACGGCCAGTTACGTGATCATTTAAGAATTCATACAGGTGAGAGACCATATCAGTGTGACTTTTGTGGTAGGCGGTTTACACGTAACGAGGAATTAACAAGGCATAAACGAATCCATACCAATGAGAAACCATTTCGATGTCCAATTTGTTTTAAAAGATTCGGCAGACGCGACCATTTAAATAAGCATATCAAGACACATTCTAACGGAAAAAGGACACAGAGAAAAATTTTCGAACCCTGCAGTGAAGAAAATTCGGAGGCTCGAAAATCCGAAGAATAAATTTATAATTTGTCAGATTTCATCGATATTTTTGTATTAATAGAATTTTGGTTTCACGAATTGTACTATAATAGTAACATGCATGGTTTTATGACTATCTTAGGCGTTTTTAATTTGCATTTTATGAAAGTAATAATCTCAGGCATATATTTCACAATATGAACTGTTAATATTTTAACTATTATCTAACAGTTAACTTATAAGATTTTCGTCAATGGCCAAATTTTATTGCCAATATTTGTCGTGCCTTGTTCAAATTCTGTAACGTATTTAAATGATACAGATTTCTATATAGTCAATTTAAAATCGCAAAAACAAATCCTATTTTAAGTGCTTCTCATTTTATTTATCTCAACCTATAAAATTAATATTTGATACGTAGTTACACAATTATTTTAATTTCGCGAGTACTTTTTTAATCCAACTGAATGTTAAGAGGAAATAGATGAGCACTGCAGATTTATCTTCAATAAACTTTAAAACACTTCCAAACCTATTCTTATATTAACAGTGTCGTCTATAAAATTGGATCACATCTTAAGTTTTGCTGATACTGATCGTGAATGAGAGAAAACGAGCGACCATGCTGCTAGTTATAAATGGCTACGATTTTGCTACATATATCTAGACGTAAATTCTCCTGTCTACTATTTCGAGATAAAACTGATCAAAGTCTTAGTTTACTAACTGATTTACTATACCATTCGTGGAAGAGATTATGAGAAAATTTATGATATTTTACTCACGTTAGATCAAGCAAACACTGTACAAATAAATGCTCATAGTTGCATACGCGTATTGTTCGTTGCACTAGTTTAAATCACATTAGTAACAGCCTATAGGTATGTACTAATATAGCGTTCGTAATGTTATCGTCTACTGCATAATACTGAAAGATTGCTTTTTAACTGCGTTATAATCCATAACAACACTTAATAAGACTTATTTCGTTTTAGGCGAGTTAGACATTTTTACACGAATAACAAAGCCGTCGCACTAATAATAACGCAATTTTGACCTTAATGAACTATTTTGTTAGCTGCATATATACGGTAGTTATCATTGCGCATCACATTAAGTGTAATAATTATATATAGTATGTTATATAATCGAACGAAGGGTCTACCGTACTAGCAATATAATAGCGATACAGTACTTTCGGATTACATACATCTCGCGTGTTATATTTCCGCAGCAATTAAAAGTTGCGTAGGGATAAATAGTGACCGCGAAGATATCCATAATTATTTCTTAGCGTTTTGTTGAACATTGCGTAGTACTATAGTATTGCATTTTATTTAGCTGCCTACGAAATTGAAAAGACCGAACTGTAGTATCTCCGTCAGAGAAGTGACTGGACGTTAAGCTACGTAGTATAGTATACGAATGTATAAACGCTATGGGCGTATTCGGATAATGAATTATAGCTAATTTTAGTCATTTATACGATGAAGTCTACAGCTTAAAATTAAAGTTTCCGTGATGATTAAAATAATTACAACTATCATACGCGTACACGTACAGTATATTACTTCAAAATTATACAGTTCAATTTACCTATGGCGTGCGTGTATCTCTTAAAATGTTGCCTACAAGTAGGGTGACGTGCACGATTACTGTTTTCATAATATTGTTGTCTTGATTGCTAGTGCAACACTGAATACAGTATAGTTACTCATTGAAATATAGTTGATATAAGATAGTATCAAGATATCAGAATAGTCTTATTGACATTTTTAGGAGTAATCTTAACAGACCATCCATGAGTAAATAATAGAGTTATAAACACTTTCAGAAAGATTTAGAGTACCAATATAGCATATACAAACGATAGTATACTATAGTAACAATCAGTTAAGTAGATATAGCAGCAGATAGAATTACAGAAGTAGCATTGTGGATTATCAAAAGTGGCGCTTGATTAACGCGCTATAAATAAGTCCGTAATAAATGCAGAACTTCTATAAATTCTGTGCGAGTCTACAATTATAATTATTTCACGTAACTTAATTAAAATAAGTTGATTTACGCCTGCTAAGACCCAAGGTAGCCATCAGTTCATCATATCGCATAGCTTCGAATCTGTGACGTAGCCAAAAGCCTCTTTTAATTCGTTCAGCCTTTCCGGCAAATCCACGTTCTGTTCTTTATTAATTTTTATACTCAACACTTTTCCATAAAGGTCTTTCAAGCGAAATATTAAATTGGGATCTCTATATATTAAAAAATGTAGTATATTTATCTAAATACTTATAGGGAAGCTGATAGCTGTCTAAATGATAGTCACCTTTTCTTACAAGAATTGGCAGCTAAAAGCATATTTCTTAAAGTTGTTAAAGTCTGCTTCATAACAAGGCCTAGCAACTTCGTCAAATCATCATATTGAAAACTCCGGGTTTGAAGATTAACTGGTATTTGTGTACCACTTTCTTGCTCCTGGATAATTTTCGAGGTCGATTTTCGCTTCTTTCTATCATCAATTTTCGACGAAATGTGATCCAGTAGCGGTTTCGTATCTTTGAATTTGATCAAGATACTTGCTAACGTTCTCAGTCTGGTGCTCGGGCTAATATTTTCCACTATGTGAATAATTAGAACAATATAAAGTCATTCAACCAATTGGCAATTTGAATCAATGGAGATTACAGAACAAGAATCATAAAAACCTTCAAGACTTTTCAGAGCACACTGTTCCAAATGTATCCGAAGACATGCCATCACATCTGTATCGGGCTTAATGAGGGTCAATGATTTATCATAATATCGATTCGCTAGAGTTCTAAAATGCCTAATACGTTGTTCATCCACAATCTATGTTATAATCCATTGTAATACCGTTAAAGATTATAAATTAAGAAAGAAACCTATCATATTCAGAGATAATTTTTTATTAGTCTACCTTTTGACGAATCGAGTTGTGATGTAAAGTTGCTAAATCGAAGTATACATAGCCCATTTGTTTAACGGTTTCGGAATGTTTACTATGTACAACAAAAAATTCTAATAACGGCAAGTTTACTATAAAAAAATATGATAACTTAAGCAATTACTCTGACATATCCTGCTCCCTTAATTGTATTTCATACAGGCTAAGGAGTTTATGGAGCAAGTCGGTAACCTCTTTTTCAATCTAGTATCAATAGATAATAGATAACTTTCCGATAAACATTGTCATAGGTGATTTATAGCAACAATATCTACGTCTATACGCGTATAATGAACATTCATACCTCTTCTATGCTCATATAAGCCAAAGGAGGATATTCCTGAAGTAAGGTAGCAAGAATTCGATACGTTCCGCATAACTGATCTCGAATTGAGTCCCAAATTTGCACATAGTTTTTCCGGACTCCCAAGACGTTTATAGCTCGAATGTATGCTTCTATTGCCTACACCGAAAATTTACTAATAGTCACCATAGATAACTGGACAGCTTTATAATATAATTTTTTGCCGATCTTAATTGCTAATAGAAATCAGCAAGAAACTTTTAAATTACAGAGACTGTACGGATTTTTTAAGAAAGCCAATCTATTTCTTTTACCTTATACATATACATTTTTTCTTCTTCTGTAACTTGCCTTGCTTTTTCTCTTTGCTTTGATTCTCGAATTCCAATAGAATGAACATATAACCTTAACAGCCGTCCAATATTACTATTTAGTAAGGCAATATTGGGCCTGTAATAAAATGAATATCGTAATGATCATCGAGAACACATGGTATATTATAGTTAATGATTTAATAGAATGCTAAACATCTCCCGCACCGATCAGAAATAGTCTCAAAAGTTCTAATGCCAGCTTCAAAGAATGCAGCACTTTTTTTCCAAGCTTTCTCAGCAGCTTTAAGTGATGGCTCTATAAATAGAGGAAAATGGATTATTTACGATATCTTGAAATAGGAAACGAAGCTGCCTTAGTTGTACAGTAATTCAACTATTAATGTTACATACCATCTTTAGATGATATTTCTGCTGCTAAAGTCATATAGTAAGTACCCAATTCATTTCTATTATTTCCAATTCTTTTGGTAATTGCGATAGACTGCTTTCAATAAAAATACGTCATACCACGAAGCGTCAGTCAATTTATTGATCTCTAAGAGCACTGACAGTAACGATGCTGCACATAGTTAGAGATACTACTCTCGATTTTACAAGATATATTTAAGATTCAAAAATTCATGTTATTAATTTTATAAAACTTCATTATTGATAATTTCATATTTACTCTAAAGAATAGTACCTCATCATCTATTTTACACTGGTGAGCTAATGCCATTTTGTAGAGCGTCTCGCTGTAGAAATTAATAAAGTATCAAGTTCGTAAGTAAAGAACCTATAGATCCGTTAAATTTTCCCCACCAATTTGTTACCTATTCGTACGTTAGCGAAAAATACTACGCAAGTTTTAAATTTGCTTGCCTAGAAAGTAAGCACTCTTCTATGTTACTTGCGAATTCCTTGGGGTATGATTGTAAACAACGGTCTGTATTTATGAAATTTAAAAACTTACAAATTTGTTACAAATATAATATTTTCGGAATCAGAATATAACTAGCATTCTACAAAACCGACCATTATAAAATTTATTTAAGGTTTTCAGGACACCAATTATGGTGTTTTCATCAGATGTCGAATCGGAGAATTCTTTCTGTAATTTTTATTAAGCCGAGGTCGAATGGAAATATCAAATTATTATTCAATACTTATGCTTTACGAATCATGAAAGCACACCTGAAAGTTGCGGATGCGACCTGGTACCTATATGTCGGAAGCAATTTTTTTACATTTTACCAATTGTAACTATAAATCTATTGTAACCATGAATGTCTATAAAATTCTTCAAGAGCGTAATCTAAACTACGTAAAACAATTTAACACGTGTCTAAAATCATTATTTCGAAGTCAAAAAAGTAGTAAGCATTATTCTACAAACTCTAGCAACTGAAAACAACAGAACCTTCTACGACTCATTAAGTGAAATCTGGAATTAATAAAATTGACATGCAATAGATATAAAACAGCAGCGGTAGTACAAGGCTAGCCTACTACAATATATCGCTACTTGATATAACAAATTACACGTGATGCAGGTAGATTACTAAATTATTATTTTTGTCAACGCATGATAAAAGTTCATGGAATAGAATTTAAAACTGACTACATATCTGAATTTTAGCTGTAAAGTATCAACAGCATTATTCACCTTTGTAACTTTCAAAAATATATCTCCTGCCTTGACTAATGCGGCCTGTATTGAATTTCTGTGAAATTGGCATTCGGCTGTGCGACATTCATTAAGCAGAAATTCTAGTTAAAGATAAGTTATTTGTTTAGGGAAAAATGACATTCGAAACCTGCAACTTATATTAATAATTACCATCACATGCCAAAGATAATTTTAAAAATCGTACTGCAGCGCCATATTTCAGGCTCAGGTCCTTAATATGCGCTAGTTTTAAGCAGGCTCGTTTCGCTTGTTTCATAAAGATTATTGTTGATAAATACTTGCTATCTTCAGTTGAAAAGCAGCTTTCCGATAATTCTTCATTTTTCTTGCGCAAGCTGGAATGATTGCATTTATTATTAGTTATGCATTTAGCGTTAGCACATGCTAAGCATGATTCAGTTTTATCCATTTGGTACAGTCTTCTTCCTCTGATATTGATTCCAGCCTCTATAATCGCTGCTCTTCGAATATTAGCCGTACTTTCTAGACCCTGAACGAAGTATTAATGAAATTAGTAATTTATAAGAAAATGTTACGTCTTCGGTACGGATGAAAGAGTTCGTAGAACTGTTGCTTCTATGAATTAATAAAAGCAGCATTTTACGACAATCAACGAATACCACTTTACCAGACTAAACGAACCTGAGAGATGTGCTTCAGCGCTTTCCTGTAGTTCTCTTCACTATTTCCTACTACAGGAATAGGCTTAGGAGTTCGCTACAGCAAAGTCAGGTAATATTTTAAACTATATACAGTATTAGTGTAAAGTGCATATCCGTAAAAATAACAGTACATACGGTATTAACTTCTGAAAATAAGATATCATCCGTGGACTCGGCTTTGAAATTTACAACGGATGTTTCCTAGAATTTACAAATAAGTAACTCAATTGTTATCAATAATAAGGCAATCACTCAATATTTTTGTTCATGATATTAAAATACCAAGGTATTACATTAACTATTATGTTCTTCGTAACGCTGGTTTCATTTCTTGTACTTGGTAAGCATTTGATACAGCTATCACAGTATCTGTTGCATTCATACTTTAAAAGCTGATCTGCATCAGAATTCTCGGTGGAGCTTTCGATACATTGGCATCCCGACTTTAATTCAGTAATGTCGATTAAGAGTTCACTTAACATCTGATTTGCAAGGGTGTAAATCTAGTTGTTTAGAAAACAAAGATTGTGAAATAACTACGTGAAGAAGCACCGTTACTATGTTAATAATTATCAAGGGCCAAGCCAGTGCAACACCAGCAGTAACCCAACTTACCTCGGCATTAATTACTGGATCAAGCAAAGGTATACAATTTTTTAAAAGTGAGTGAACTGAATGTAGGTCACTAAAAGTAACAATAGTACTCAATTACATTGACGATATATATTTAGAATTAAAGTAAACCGGTTATGCTTTCGCTTTATTTTTGCCTACCTATTACTTTTTTTTTCCAATTTGCATAGATTGTATGCTACCCTGTCAGGTGAGGTGTTATATTATTACCTTAAGTTATCATCACTTTAGTGGGTATATGGATGATACCATATTTATGCATTTACAGGTAAAATATATCAGATGTATAGCATTCATATATGGTACAATTATTAAATTTTTTACTTATATAATAGCATTGCAACTGGTAATTGAAAAGGATTGCAATCTGAGCCCTCTCCAGTCTAAGGAAATCGATACGAATATATTAATGATAACCGGTATTTAAGTGCCATTTTGCATATTCTCGGCATTAGACAGAAATTTATGAATTATATTACTTAATCCACCATTATACTTATCATACAATACCTCTGCACAGAGTGAAGTTAAATCATACAATTTAATAATATCTTCGTGTTTATCTTTTAAAAGCCAGTATGTGTGACCTTCTTGCGTACAGTTGGACTTAAGAAACGATAGAATGTTTCTCGCAATATCTTTTATTAGCTAAGCATATTTAAGCAATTTTTATAAATAGTTAATAGCGAGAACAATGCATATTTTACTAATAGATATTAAACAATTATTTATTTAACTACTGTACCTTAGGCGAAAACTGACTTCCTTCAGCTTTGGGAATATCTTCAGTTTTGATTAGTTCATAGTCCTTTGCGGTAGCTAAGTTTAAGTATTCTACATCATATGCAACATTTTGTATCTATTAAAGAACAATTCTTACTTTAACGATTCCGTTCAAATGATAACACATTGCTAATTCGGGAACATTACACATCAGATTATCCAGCCAATAATCTAGGCCAGTCAGAACATTAATGGGCTTCCCAAATTCTCTTTCGAATACAAGAATCTACTTCAGAAGCAGTCTCAAGCCAATATATACTGACTAACTTTACATTTTCTCGCTTACCCATGTCGTAAACTAACAGCAGGATGGGTTCCTCTCCCAAATATCGGCATATTTGAACCCACTAGCATTTTAATATTTTCAAATTTCCAAATTACGTTCTGTTGAAAGGCGGCCTAAAATAATTTTTATTTCACAACTTTAATACTAAAATGGAATATACCGAAGATATAGTTAAGATATTGATTGAGGAATAATAATGAGGAGAAACGAACAGAGCTCTTGCAGCTATCTAATATCGACAATGGTAAGGCTTTATGACTGGAACGGGCTAATTCGTTTTTCAAATTTACTTCTGTGTTACCAAACAAAGATACTGTTTCGTGTTTAATCGACGCTTGTGGATCTTTAAATAATGAAGTAATGTTATTCATAGACAATATTTGATCCAGGTTTCTTTCATTTTCTATGCTAAAAGATAAGATATATTGCGTATCATCTTATACTGACATAAAATGAACAAATCGTTACAGTAAGTAGCAAAAAAGTCAATATATTTAGAAATTTATAACTTGAAACGGCCTCTGTAATGTATCGTATTGTACCTATAATACAATAGTCGCGACAACATATCTCTACTACTAGTAACTTTCTGATTCTTTCTTTTTTGATAAAATATTTCATCCTAATAAGAAATGTAGAAGACAATCGGCAACAAAGGCTCATGCATAACGGAAATGGGGAATTTAGACAAGGAAGAATATCACAATAACTTGATTTACAGGCTTACAGTGACGCAGTATAGTTATTTCACGTAACCCATACCTTAGGTTTATTTAACTGCTCGCAATAAAAGTTCTTAAGCCAGTCCCAATTTTCAATCTATGTAATATTCAAAATAGCAATAAAGTTAGTAAATATAGCAGCAAAGTCACAGTATCTTTGCCTGTAATGATGTTTCTTAAGCAACCTTAGTAGCATCCGCTAGTAATCTGTCGACATTAAATTCGTCAAGTAGTAACGTCTTGCCGATGCGATGAACAGCTAAGCTTACAGTTGCCGGGCTAATATAAACAGAAACATTAATACGATAAAATTTCACAATTACAGTACTCTCCTAAAACGTGTACTGTAACAATTAATAAATTATAACATTGCAACAACTACTAAGCCTTCACTCGCTACAGAAAAGGATTTATATTATCATGCTGGTATATATCTACAAAATAAAATTTGCATAGTTTATAAAAATTGTATAAGTACAGTATATACGTACATATTAACGTATTTAATGCCAAAATATCTACGTAATAGCATAATTTAATTACCTGAAAGGCATCTTCAATAGCTTTTTAATATTCTTTAAAAACCGATAATATTGCAGACCGATACGCATACGTACAGTGAGAAGTGAAATATGAAAGAAAATCAGTTATAGCGAAGTATCAGTCAGCTTTCTACCTTAGCATCCGAAATTACTTCAACTTTATCAATTGTTTCTGGAAATGCGTCGGCCAATGCAAAGCTGAGTCCAGATATAATGGAAAAGAATACAAGACAATAATTTGATAAAGACTAGATTATATAATGTTATCACTGGTTTCACTCGGCTGTTGCAACTATATTTATAAAAATTCTTTTGAGTAAATTATCATAATCTACAACAGTAATTGAATAAGAAGACTTAATAGGGAAGTGCTATTGTACAATAATATTATTTAAAAATTTCAGCAATTCACTGTTGGATATTAAAGATAATACCTCTAGAAACATATAGACTGTACCTCGAGAGTTCGAGCGAATTTTCTGTGGGGAATAAGTTTTGTATCCACCTGGCAATCTTCAGCCAATGTAAGGGTGGCTGGTTAAGGTTAGTTTCCTGATGTCATTGATAGAGGAATCGATAATTTTAGCGGAAAGTATCAATGCAAATAGCAAAGGATTTTCGTTGAATAGGCAGGCATTTACTTATATTATCTAATGCG